>NW_022746868.1:0-753 GCF_011630105.1 Anneissia japonica | reverse complement strand
ATTTTACATTAGAACCATACCCAGACTCTCAGAATTCAAAATCTTTACAATGAACTACAATATTTCATTCGAGGTCATTCTGGCGGCCATCTTGAATTTCAAAATTGCTGTCACGCAAATCCTATATTTATCAATATATGGGTTTTTAAACCATTTTAATGAGAATTAGGCCTATGATATCTAAAATTATATTTCATGGTCAAGGATTTATAACACTTGTGACATGATCAGATGGTCATTAATGTCATAAAAGGTCATTTAAGATCATACAATGTATATACCATACCATTACCATTTTTTACCTGGTCAGATTGCCACAAATAGGTCATTTATGGTCATTCAAGGTCAAATATTGTATGGTATCTAAAAAATTACATAACTCATGTTTTACATTAGAACATTAGAATCATATCCACTCTCAGAATTCAAATGTTTTACTATGAAATATATATATATATATATATATATACATATATAATATATATAGGCCTATGCATATATATATATAGTATGTACAATTATGTATGTACAATTTTCAGTGAGATTAATATGCTTTAAATTAATTTTTATATATTTTTATTGTCATTAAACTCACTGTATACAAACATTTCTTTATATATATTATTAGATATACAGATAATAAGGTATATCCCTATATACATGTATATATAAACCTATATATCAAAAAATAACAATAAGCATTGCTTTTATCATTTACCTATTGACAATGTTTATATATATATATACATATAT
>NW_022746867.1:0-516 GCF_011630105.1 Anneissia japonica | reverse complement strand
GAATGTGGAGCCGGGGACCTTTTTTGTTCTCGCACAAAACGCCAAAAAGCTTTCCTAGTTTTGTCCCCAGTAAAGAGATTTTCAACATAATTATAGTATGATTTATTGCTTATATATCTTACTCTATTTCTGATTTTCTTGTAGTCATCCCATGAGTACTCATTTTGTAGTCGTTTAAAACGTTTAAATAGCCTATGCTTTTTTTTTAACTAATTTCTTAATTTCTGGTGTAATCCATGGCTTACATTTCTTTTTCTTAGAAGAATGACGTAAAGGCACACTATCTCTAATAATTGCATCCAGTACATCTAAAAAACCCTCCCAAGAATTTTCAATAGAATTTTCCATAAAAATGCTCCAAGGTGCAATGTGACAAAGGTGAGACATGTGATCAATATCAGCTTTGTTATATGCAAGAAAAGCCTTAACAATACGTTTAGAGAATTTTTTTGATTTCTGGATATTAAAAACAATGGAATTGTGATCACTATGTACAGGATTGTCATTAACACTTAG
>NW_022746866.1:0-1174 GCF_011630105.1 Anneissia japonica | reverse complement strand
TCTTGCTATGGCTTTCATTTGACAGATACCTGGTGTTCCCAATGTAACTCTTTAAGCATTCTTTCTCGCAAATTTGTGGGAATTATAACTCTCTGACCCCAAAGCAAGCAATTTCCAATGCAAGATAGCTGAAGCTGTTTAGATATGTAAAGTTTTAGGGAATTTTCTTCACTCATTACGTTACAGACTGACTTTTCTGGCCAGCCCTCCTTTACATATTTAAGGACTGTGTTCAGTACTTCATCTTTCAACGTGGCATTTTCAATTTCTTTCGCAGTCAGCGGGAAATCTTCCTCATTTACACTGACATTATAAAGCTTTTGTTCAAGATCTTGTTGCGATTCATCTTTACAGGGCAATCTTGACAGTGCGTCCGCAAGAACATTTTCCTCGGACTTGATATACTCAATTTCATAATCATATTGGTTGAGAAGAAGCGCCCATCTTTGAATTCGGCCAGCGGCCATCACCGGAACTTCACTTGTTGGACCAAAAATCTTTAGCAGCGGCCTATGATCTGTTCTAATCGTAAATTTTCTACCCATTAGGTACTTATAGTAGCGCTTAATACCATAGATTATACTTAAAGCTTCCTTTTCGATCATACTATAGTTCAGTTCACTTTTGGATAAACTCCTTGACGCATAATGGATGGGTGATTTCGAACCATCATCCATTTGATGCATAATCACTGATCAAATTCCATATTGGCTTGCATCACACTCAAGAATTAGCTTTCGCTTAGTATCATAGTGCGTTAGACATGATTTGCTGCTTAGGCTTTCTTTACACCAATCAAAAGCCTTTTGTTGACTATCTGTCCACAACCACTCAGCATTATCACGAAGCAACTTGTTCAATGGCTGTATTCTCGTAGACAGGTTCGGCAAAAAATTTGAATAGAATTGTACAATTCTTAGGAATGACCTAAGTTGTGCAACATTTTCTGGTTTCGGTGCACATTTAATTGGTTTGATCTTGTCCTCGATTTGTGCAATTCCATGAGAGTTGACTTTAAGTCCAAGATATATTACTTCATCCATCAGGAATTGGCATTTTGCGGGTTTCAAGCAAACATTGTAATGTTCAAATCGTTGAAAT
The DNA here is from genome assembly GCF_011630105.1 of Anneissia japonica. NCBI lineage: Eukaryota > Metazoa > Echinodermata > Crinoidea > Comatulida > Comatulidae > Anneissia > Anneissia japonica. The sequence continues at coordinate 73 of NW_022746866.1, read as the reverse complement.
ACTTCCTTTAAGTTTTCATTTACTGTTTCGGTGCTGATGAGGACATCATCCTGATTACACAAGCAATTTTCGA
>NW_022746865.1:0-866 GCF_011630105.1 Anneissia japonica | reverse complement strand
AGCAGTACAGAAATTAGTTTACCAACGCCAGAATATCTTTTAAAATTGGTTAACAAGGATGATATTAGAGGGCGGCATATTGATATTAAAATTTCATTACCAAGTGTGAAATCAGTACAACAGTGCGAATTAGATGTTTCAGAGGTATATTTTAATCTGACCTACCATAATTCAATTTTGTATCTTTGTGTCATACCTATTTCAATTCACAGCAGGGTTTTTTCCATCATCTAATCTAATCTAATCATATTTATTTATATAGCGCCTTTCTTTGCAGATACGAAGCGCTTCTGCCCCTGGTCATTGGATCCACATGCTAAGTGTTGCTGCTGTATTCAGCGCAGGAGCAAGCAACCCCACTAGGTACCCATTTATACTCCTGGGTGGAGAGAAGCAATGCAGATAGTGTCTTGCTCAAGGACACAAGCGAAATGCACAGCGAGGATTGAAACCCCACCTTTCATGCTGCGCCAAACCGCTTCCACAAGCATCATGACTAACCAAAGCACCATACTCATTTATAAAGTAGTATTTCATCCTCTAACACAGTTGATGAGTTATGTAATTGTTGTTGGATATGAAAAAGTGGCGGATCCAGGAATTTGGAATAAAGTGGCCCCACGGTGGGATTTCATAGAAGTCTATACCACCTTAGCCCAACCATGGTTGAAGAAAAATGTATGATTATGTCACCTCCAGATGGCCGGAAATGGAACCCTAAGACTTAAACATTAGGGGTGCCTTGGCCAGCTTGCTCCCCCTTGAATCCACTACTGTGAAATAAAACTATTATATTAAATCATGATTTTTAAATTATATTTTTCCTTATGTAGGATGATGTGTGTTTACTGGTGGAGGACCTTTAC
>NW_022746864.1:0-518 GCF_011630105.1 Anneissia japonica | reverse complement strand
TTTGGTTAATTAATATTTTTTTCAGGGGACCCTTACAAGGCATAGCCTTATAGTAACAAGATACATGAAAACAATTTACAGTACAGTACTTGGAATGTGTGAAGGCACATAGCAACATTATAACCTATCAATATTAATATTTTATATGCTATTTATTCTTGATACAGTATTGTACTGTTATTCTGATAGGTACCGGTATATTGAACAGGGACTTGCTACCTTTGTTGTCAATCTCTTCTTGAGTTAATTATGAATTAAGTTGCAATATAAAAAAACAAGTTTACCAATATTATATAATTTTAAAACTGATTTAGAATACTTTATAATATCCTACTTAAATTAAACACAAATTGTGATGTCACCAGTGTATCGCTCCATCCAATTTTACCAACAGGCCATTGTTGCTAGGATTAGGATGATTCCTAGATGAGTTCATATTATTGACTTTTCTTGTATTCAAATAAAATATTATTGAATGGTCAGGCAGATGAAAAAGAAGTAATTGTATTACCTTAATT
>NW_022746863.1:0-710 GCF_011630105.1 Anneissia japonica | reverse complement strand
CCACTGCATTTTGTATGCTAGTGTCGCGGGACCCCTCAAAACTGCTGACATCTGTGAATAACGAGACACATTCTCCATTTTCAACATAACCTATATTCTTTCTTCCTCTCATTCACCCTCCCCTCAGGTCGGACTATCTCTATGTGGCGCTATACCATTTCTCCACAGAACCCCCGGGGCCCTCTAGCGAGTTCCACTGAGCGTTAATGAGTGCGAGAAGAATAGTATTGAGTATTGATACAGTATATGGAAACCTAGTTGAATAAGAGCATGTGAACGCCACCCCTAAACAAGGCCGTCTGTGTGCACTTTATGCTCTCAGGGTAGCTCCCTGAAAATGCAATTACACCGACTGTACTGGAATTCATGAATGTAACCCGAAAATAAAAATAGCTACTTACAGCGTGGTATGTACTACCAAACACATGGTAGAAATACCTAGTTAACGTCTATGAAGGCAATAAAAACTACATCGCGTTAGGCCCTCAACGCTTACCTTAGTATGAAAGAAATCTAAGAACTGAATGTAAAAACCAGGGAGGTTTATACCTCCCTGTAAAAACAAGGAAAGTTCTGTAATGGTTCACATGTCATTTAAACGGTTTCAAGATTTGTATCACATCTCTCATCCCACAATATGGCGATGTAACAGCACCATGAACAGCTTCAATTTAACACATGGCTATATAAATCCAAAATATTATAGCCCG
>NW_022746862.1:0-1435 GCF_011630105.1 Anneissia japonica | reverse complement strand
ACACAAACCTGTATATAAGAGCAAATAAGAACAAATAAACTAAATTTAAAATTTAAAATGAAAGACAAACAATAAATGTCAAAAGTGGTACCATGTCTATGAAAAATTGCTTATTAAGATAAATTATTTATGGAATTATGGAGATGAATTAAAATTAATATATTTCGGACAATCAGAATGAATAATTTTAAGATCATGTAGTATATAATAATGAGATCGGTGGTATACACATCCAAATTAACCGTTTTTACAGACAATGAAGTAAACTTAAAAATAGGCAAAAAAACAACACAATTTATAAATATGTTTAAATGCTCGTTCGGGTTGCTCGAATCTTTTAAAGGCCACGCCCCCTTCATGGAAGTACGGTACTTTTTGTGTTCCAAAATCATCGTTTCACTCAGCTGTTATACTGTACGTTTTAATTAGGCCTATATCTGTTTTTATTTGTGTATTGACAAGTTAAGTGTGACTGTATTTTAACTTATTGTTGAAGTAATATCATGTTTCGATTACAAAATTAAGAGAAATTAAGATTGTCACAAATCTACCCGATCGGCGTTCAGCTGTGACGTCAAATTGATGATGCAACCAAAGTTCCGCAAAGGGCCTGCGGGTTAACAAAAAATATCAAAGGCGCTGTAAGAGCTTTTCTTCCGTGCTGAAATAGTGGGGACGGTCGCATGCGAATACTATATACTCGAAACACTTTTGAAGTACAGTATTGCGGTAGGCTGAATGGTTGATAAGCATGCTTAAGCCTATCCTTTCGTATATTTATTTATTTGGATTACTTTCAGACGGGTGGCATTCTTATAATGAAACAAATATTTAAAAAATAACACAAATATAACAATAGTATAGAAAAATAAACCAACATAACATAACATTGCTCTGTTACTCTTCTAAAAATGAGGAAGGTCATATCAAGGCTTATAGAATTAATGTACAGTACACCAGACACCTTATCTTTATAAGAAGGTGAAATTAGCGAATGAATAGTATTTAAATACTCAGATTGGATTATTGGTGCAGAGTTGGTGTATGTGGTCGGTGGTAGGCCTATGTAAATGTTTACTTTTAAATTATATAAAATACAGATATTTATGAATAGCGGATAGAAGCAGAGGTATTGTTTGTTACAGATAGTGGGTAGGAAAATAAGAAATATCAAATGATAGTTACAGATAGTGTTTAAATACTCAGATTGGATTATTGATGTGCTTGGTGGTAGGCCTATGTATATTTTAATTATATCAAATATATTTGTAGATAGCGGGTAGAAGTTAAGTAAAGGTTTGTAACTTGTACTTTACAGGTAGTGGGTAGAAAAGGAAGAAACATCAAATGATAGGGGTAGTTGCTGATAATAAAATATAGTATAGGCATGAAGCATCAGATAGCAGATAAGTTTACGTGATGAGCATCGGAACGC
>NW_022746861.1:0-702 GCF_011630105.1 Anneissia japonica | reverse complement strand
CTTGTGTGCTGATATTCAAAGCATAAATACACAGCGACATGTTTATGTAAGATGATTCTAGTATTTGTTGGTATTACCGAATATGGTGTACCGGTACAGAGTAGACGAGCGGGTTAAGAGTTTTGTCGAAAAAAGTTTTCAGAATTAAATAAAAGATGGAACACTGATGAAAGAGGAAATATCACAATGCATAAAACTATTATTTTCCTAAACCTACCAATTGATTTAAATGCTTGCCTGGTTTCCCATCTTTCAACAATCCATTGAAGTGCATTTGAAATAGTTGCATGGCTTTGGAGTAGCATCGTTCATTATAAAGAGCCACTTGAAACGTCGGTTCTAATAAAGAAATAACATTTAACGGGAAAAAATATTCTATAACAACACTTATGAAATCGATCATTATCTGCCATTCTAACTTGACCATACACCCACCATCCCTTACTTGCAACGCCTATATATTCCTCTAACTTTAAAACTCGTTCCGAAATTAGACTAGATGTCATAAAGACTATAAAAAAAATATATATTAGAGACAAAGCATTAGCTTTCTTGTAGCAAGCATTTCAGTAAATATATATATATATATATATTTATTCAGTTATATATATATATATATATATATATATGTGTGTGTGTGTGTGTTATATATGCATCTTACACACATTTATATATACACATATATATATATATGTATATATA
>NW_022746860.1:0-633 GCF_011630105.1 Anneissia japonica | reverse complement strand
AACGTATATCAGTCCGATGACTTGTTTGTTTATAATTAGGCCTAGCCTATGCCTAGGAAGCACAGACAGTGTCTACCCAGCAGCTAAGTAGCGCACTCCTGACCGGGATACTGCTCCAGTCCCGCAGCAGGTGAGTTCGCACGCAGCCTTATCCAGCTGACGGGTCATGCCATGGCGACTTTGTCACATTAATTGTGCCAGTGCATATTTTTTCATAATAGCCTAGGCCCCTATACTATAGGCCTAGCTATTATAATAGGCCTGGTCCTATGAAAAATTGTCTAGGCCTAGGCCTAAATGTCTAAAAACTGCACTGTCTAAATAAAGGTGATGTGCTATAACACTACAGTATACCATCAGAGCCAACACCAATTCCTGTAACAATAAGATTATTATTGATATACTGTAGCCTGTAGGCCTAGAAGCTAGGCTACACAACAATAACGCCTCAATAATATGATGCATATGTTACTCCAAACCTAACTTTCAGTTGTTGAAATGTGGAATTCAAATAAAATATACAGTATCTCAATATGGTATGTTATTGATAAAGCAGCAAATGCCAATCTTTGATAATATTTTTAATTTTTTAACAAACCTGGTTTTGCGTTATTGTAACTACTGTATACTTAT
>NW_022746859.1:0-959 GCF_011630105.1 Anneissia japonica | reverse complement strand
AATCCAATATTTTGGTGGCCATTTTAAATTTCAAGATGGCGGCCACTAAGTGGATTATTTTTTGGAGTCTATTTTTTTTTAGTGATCCTTAGGTATCATAGTATAACTGTGGGAAGTTTCATGCTTTCTTCCAAAAGTGCACGATTTTTCTCCTTAGCCGCTCTACTAATACAAAGTACAAACAAGATACAAACAAACATGTTACTACAAACATGTTATTACCTCAATGCACAATACCTCAGTTTAAGTTTTTAAGTATTTATTGTTTTCTAACAAATGCAGGAGAAAAATAGGATAGATACTTGATTTACAATGAATCCATAATCCATATGGTGGACACATTTGTTGTAATAGTAGAAGAAGCAATGTAAAATTCAAAACTGGTATTTTTGACTTTTGACTGGCTTTATTGACTTAACTATAGTATAATGCTGTTACATCTGTAACCCAGAAGAAACTGCTGTCAAAAGTTAATACATTTTATAATGTTAGTCAATAAAGTGCTACCAGGTTCTAATTCTATGATTACATATTTTCAACAATCTGATTGAAATAGACCTTGACGCTGTGCCATTTCTCATGTATAGACAATTCATGTTCTGTAGTTTAATCCGATCTAATAAATATTTGTTACCGAGTTTGTATTATGGTATTGTTGTATTTCATCTGAAGTCAGTGTTTAACAAAATGTTATTATCAAACGGAAATCTATAGCTGAAGTAGTAAATAGTTGCTGTCAAATGGATTTTCTTTCCAATGTTTAAAAGTTCCAGTGTAAGTGGTCCCATCCTTCACTAAATTCATGTTTTATTCTGAAGTTGATCTCCAGAACCACTGTCTGTGTCATAATCAGGTGTTTCAGTTGCATTCTACTATCTCTAATCATTATTAGAGTCGACCATATCATACTATAAATAATAAGTCCATTTGGGAACCTAGGGCTGCTGTCTGGGCTTATG
>NW_022746858.1:0-573 GCF_011630105.1 Anneissia japonica | reverse complement strand
CGCTTTGGGACTACATTATACAATGCAGTAAGCCACCTAGTTTAAATATTATAAACCTAATCATCCAGGCCCGTAGCCAGGGGGGGTTTTTATGGTTCGGGCGAACCCCCCTTTTCTAGCGAACCCCCCTGTTTTCTAGCGAACCCCTCGAATTTTTGAATGAGTCCCACCCGTTTTTAAATTGTAGCCTGCATTACAAGCCTACATTCATAGAATATGTCAGCTTCAGAAGTTCTGAGATTTTAATTAAAACGCAATTCCTTTACGATGGCACACATAAGGATGGCAAACATCGATAAAAACACGGCTGCCGTCTCAACTTTCACTGGCCTTTGGCTGAATGTTTGTAAGAAATGTACCAACCGGTAACGAAACCGGTCGCCGTCTGCCTAGAGTAAATGGTGCCACCAAACGAAGCTAAAGTTTTGCGACTTAATCCACCAAATGCAAATAAAGTTTTGCGACTTAATCACCTAAATGTGGATTGTGTGGTTAGTAAATTCCATATCCATACTGTCCATCGCGCACACTAAACTATGTGCTGATGGAGCATTTTGAGGAAAAGGACTCTCC
>NW_022746857.1:2299-3559 GCF_011630105.1 Anneissia japonica | reverse complement strand
ATAGCGGTGAGATGTTAGACAGACAAAAATGGAGAGAGAGGCTAGCACCACTGACAGGCGGAAGCTTACCTGGGAGCTGAAGTAAGAAGTAAGAAGTAAGTAAGATTGAAACATAATTAAATGAAATGTAATGTACATTTCAACAATGGCTACTACCTCGAAATAACCAAAACAGTGTATTTCCATTGATACGAAACTGAGCGTAATAAAAGCCTATGAGAACCGCGAGTCCAATTCAGCGATTGGAAAACGTTTTGGACTTTCGGTAGCGACCATATGGAAAAACAGAGAGAAAATACAAAGACACATTTCAACAAACGAAAACCATGCTAAAGCAAGAAAATCTTCGTATGTGAAAACACCAATCTTCGATAAAGTAGATGCGGCCATGTACACGTGGATGGAGCAGCAGAGGTCTAGGGGAGTGTCTGTTAAGGGACTGTTGTAATTGATTACACCTAAAATGAAATTTTTAATCACAAAATTTCTACCAATTACCTCAAAATATACTTTTCACTTTTAAAGATGCGAAACTCTATTCATTTATGGACATAAATAAGTAAATTTGTGTTAGTTTAGACATCAGCAGAGAGTGAAAATTAGCATGTTTCTGGTAGTATTTTTTTATTAAATTCTGGGAAAAACTTAGGCGTGGCACTGCTTGTTCCACGCTGGATCAAAAACTAGTAGAGGGTCAAATGTCCAGCCATTTTGATGGTCAAAATACAGGGGAATTATTATTACTGAACATTAGAAAAGATTGAGAAGCAAAATAGTCTATTATACATATATTGTTTTATCTCCATTTGTAATTTTTAAACTAATTTTTATTTTTATATTACAAAAAGTATTATATTAATGAAATAATAAATTCTATTCAAAATAATTGTTTATTAATATTAATAAATAATTGCTATGTTACACCACTTTGCAATGCATTTGAATATGGGCTTTTCACAGTGATGGTTAATTAGAATATATATATTTTCAACAAAAATTATCATTGATGATTAGTGCCAGAATGGTTAATTCCTTATAAAGACATTGTAATATCAATACTAATTATTTTTTAATGGTGTAAGAATAGTCACTCTGATTTTTTTTTAACTAGTCTGTTTAAACTTTTTATTGTACTTCTCTTCTTACAGGAAATGACGACATGTTGGATATCAATGGTTTTCATTTGGTAGGTGTTTAACAGGCTAAAGAAATCTGACAGAAGGGTCATCCCATCTTGCACTGTGTGGGCGATTAGGGACA
>NW_022746857.1:0-2270 GCF_011630105.1 Anneissia japonica | reverse complement strand
AGATGATGAAATAAACTTTGTGTTGGAAGAATTATTTATAAATTGTTATGGAAGATACCTGATAAGTCCATCCTCATTAATGCAACAGATCTTATGTAAATAGATTCATTCTTGACAATTCATGTGACAAGTGTGCTCAGTTTTTTTGACAATCTCATCACTCATGAAAGCAAATTTTGTCAGCACAGGCAAGCTTTTGTATATCTGGACCAGTCAATTGTGTGTAACCTTCCAGACCTAGTCTGTAATTGAAATTGTTGCTATTGATGCGGATAGGCCAGCAAAGTTGATTTCAAGAACATTTTGTCGTTTAGTACAATGTTTTTGTATCTTCCCCACTCTCGTCTCATATTTTAAAATGTTAAGCTAATACAGTATGAATTAGAATTTTGTGTACAGTAAATAAATGTAAGTTGTTCTTCCCTATTCTTTACATTGGTATAAACTATAGTAATTATAAATCCATATATATATAATATTTTGATAATAAATAGAGTGTGTAAATGCAGTGATATATATTGTAATACCTGACTGCTTTAATCTGTGTACAGTAAAACAATTTTATATTAACTGTGAGGAAATACACTTGTAATAAATTATTTGCAATGTACAAGGATGATAAATTGTTTCAAAATATTTATTTAATAACACCAGTAGTCTTGAATTTACTGTATGTACAATAATAACTAAGTGAAGCCAACTAACCCGTAACTTAACCCTAACGTTCCCTAGTTTTTCCCAGAATTTAATAAAAAATACTACCAGAAACATGCTAATTTTCACTTTCTGCTGATGTCTAAACTAACACAAATTTACTTATTTATGTCCATAAATGAATAGAGTTTCGCATCATTAAAAGTGAAAAGTATATTTTGAGGTAATTGGTTGAAATTTTGTGATTAAAATTTTCATTTTAGGTGTAATCAATTACAACAGTCCCTTAACAGACACTCCCCTAGCCCTCTGCTGCTCCATCCACGTGTACATGGCCGCATCTACTTTATCGAAGATTAGTGTTTTCACATACGAAGATTTTCTTGCTTTAGCAGGGTTTTCGTTTGTTGAAATGTTTCTTTGTATTTTCTCTCTGTTTTTCCATATGGTCGCTACCGTAGACTTCGAAAGTCCAAAACGTTTTCCAATCGCTGAATTGGACTCGCGGTTCTCATAGGCTTTTATTACGCTCAGTTTCGTATCAATGGAAATACACTGTCTTGGTTATTTCGAGGCAGTAGCCATTGTTAAAATGTACATTACATTTCATTTAATTATGTTTCAATCAATTAATTAAACAATCAGGTCTATGCTCCTCCCATGCTCCCTACCTACCAATGAAAAGGTGTCATTTAAAATAATACGTACAAATGATTCATTTAAATTGCATATATTTTCTGTCGGTTCTTATCTAAACCCTATTCATTGTTTACAAAGGTCATAAGCGTAAACCAATTCATTCCCAGACGCGCGTCCTGTAGAGTTTGTCAACCACAGCTATGCGCTCCTTTGATGTTAACCGACTGTTGCTATTAACGATGATAGCGGTCTAATGTCGTCTCTGTAAGACGGTCTAAATTTAGATCGGCATGTCGCTGGAAAGAAACCAGTGACAGGCGCTCCTTCAATAGTTTATCTTATTGGCAATGACTTTACCACGTCTTATTATCGCCGTTAGTGTTTTTTATAAACGATGCTTTAATTGATAAAATAAAGATTCGTAAAACACAATTGATGTTCAATTGCTTTAATACACTTGAAGTTTCTTGTTATGCAATAGAATAAATGAACAAAAGCACTCAAAATTCATATGGATAATAGCTTTAAAAAGTTACCTAAAATCGTTTTACGATCGCATGATGACGTCATCGGACAAACACCGTTCGTAAAATAGAAGGTTCGTAATTGAATAGTTCGTAATTGGGAAGGTCGACTGCAGTCGACCTTCTCAATTACGTACCCTTTGGTCTAAAAGGCGTGTAATTAAGAAAATTCGTAATTGAGAAGTATGAAAAAATAGCGCCCTCTAGATAGATTTTTTAACCATGTGTGTGCGCTTAACGATCGTCACGGCCAATTGNNTGACTGGTCTAAGTTTACACAGAATATTTACAATGTGCAAACAACAACACATTCTAAACTATTATATATTATTACTGTATAGACGAACCTCTCTCCATTGTGCTATTATTTACCCATAGCCTCCGTGCTCACAGCCGGTGCAAAATCAAGAAGTACTCCGCATGGGCGACGATCATTCGTTTAACCATGTGCTT
>NW_022746856.1:0-900 GCF_011630105.1 Anneissia japonica | reverse complement strand
TGTTCAGTTAGTGTCCCAATGCATGAAACAATGGGTCGGCCAGGATTGCCTGGTTTGTGTATCTTTAGGGAGAAGGTACAGATTTCCAGGTTTCGGTTCAGTTGGTAGCGTGGATTCAAGTTCTTTCTTAGTTTCCGTAGGTAGTGATCTGAAGAGATGTTTAAGTTCTTTGAGGTACTCTTTGGTAGGGCCAGTAGTAAGTTTGGCATACGCTTTTGTGTTCAATTGCCGGTTCGCTTCCTCTATACGTATAGCATTCACGATTCATTACAACAGTTGCTCCTCCTTTGTCTGCTTGCTTTATAACAATGTTGTTGTTTTTCTTCTCGCATGGTTTTTATGTTGTATCGCAGGCGCTGTTGTTTATTGACGATTTCGGATCTTACCCTGCTGTGGAATGATCCAATGTATAAGTCAAGTTTCACATTTCTGCCATCCAGTGGCGTCCAGTTGGATTGCCTGTTGTGCTTAATTCCCGTAGGTAGACGTGGAGTATCGGAGTAACATTGATTGTGATGGAAATATTCTTTGAGTCTAAGACGCCGGAAGAATGATTCCATATCAGCACATAGTTGAAAGTTATCCAGTTTTTTGGTTGGACAAAAGTTCAGACCTTTAGATAGAACGTCATGTTGTGCTCTACTACGTTCGCAATTAGACAGGTTGAAAACATTATTGCGGGAAAATTATTCTGATGAGTTTGATGGCATAGAGTAAGAGAAAATTTTGTCTAACTCACGTTGCTTGTCCTGTTTGAGAGAGTTTAAGTTCATCCGATAAATTCTGTTAGCAGCATCACAGATAGATTTGATCGTTTCTCGTGGGATAGATGGGCCATCTAGTGCCTCGTTGATTTCTTTACTGATTTTGTCTTGTCTGCTGTACTGAATGTGTAGTACA
>NW_022746855.1:0-1017 GCF_011630105.1 Anneissia japonica | reverse complement strand
GTTACTTTTCAATCTATTGGGGCTTTTTGTACAGCCTATCCAGGGGCGTACGGTGAAAAATCTAATGGGGGGGGGTCAAAACGAAAGCGCAGGGGGCAAGCTGAACTCGGAGCAATTTAGCGAAGCTTTCAGAATTCGCAGGGTGCGTTATTTGTGAGTGAAGCGAGCATATTTAAAGGGCACTTTCTTTAAAATGGGGGGTCGACAGCACCCATCGACCCCCCCCCACGGTACGCCCCTGCTATTAACTTGTATTTCTTTGATTTTCATAAATTTTGATATTTGCAAGTTTGTTTATTCTTTCTTTAGTACCTGTATATTTTTTCTGGTTTTTCTGTATAAAAAAAACCTAACAAGTACATAACAGAGTGTATATTATAAATACACCTATGGGCATCCATTAAATGAATAAGATGCACTGAGTCATATTGATTATTCTGGTATATATTTAATTTTTCTTATAAACTTGAATCTGCGTAAATAATCTGACTCAAAGTAGTAAGACAGGGATATATTTAAAAGGGGTTTTGTAAGCATTTTATTATTTCATCATCATAAAAAGGAATATACTGTATATGATTTAGGTAGTTAAGTTTAACTTTTTTTTTTGCATTCATCATGAATTTTAATCTGTATACAGTACAACCTAATAAATTTATAGATTTTCATGTACACTTTGACAATAAATTATCTGAATCTGATATGTATGTACAGTATAATTGTTATTACTATATATGATTAACAGTGTAAAAGGTTTCTTAACCCATTATAGAGGGCAGAAATTTGTATGTCGTCACTCATTACATAATGATAGCGTGGGTCAGTAGCGTCTAAAAAATTAGCGCGAATCAGTGGCCTCCTGAATGTGATCGGGATCAGACGTGTGTTTGACCACTCACTTATCATGTGATTCAAGTACATTTATGATATGTTTTATTTTACCTTTTATATTTTTAGTGTTATAAGATTAGTTACTTAGTGTATTAATTACTGCCTTTAATGCATTGAAAGTCTCTT
>NW_022746854.1:500-863 GCF_011630105.1 Anneissia japonica | reverse complement strand
TTGTCCTGCATATAACAAAGAGTGCAGCAGATGTGGAATTTTAGGACATTTTGAAACACAGTGTACGAAACCTAGGGGTACTAGTGCACAACACAAGCATACTTACAAGAAACCCCAAGGGAAACAAAGATACAAAAAAAAAAGCCTAATAAGTAGACAGTGTATGATATCGCAACAGAAGAAGCACAAAATGAAGAATTCTTTGTTGTAGAAGGCATAAACATTGATACAGTTAACAGTAAAAATGTAATAAAAACAACTGTAATGGTCAACAATCACCCTCTCACATTAAAGATAGACACTGGAGCCAAGTGTAATGTAATACCACTAAATACTCTGCAAAATATTAAAGCTGCAGATGAC
>NW_022746854.1:0-472 GCF_011630105.1 Anneissia japonica | reverse complement strand
GCATATAGTGGTAATACCATAACTACTTAATAATAGATTCAGCGGGAAAACAACACCAACTGAAATTCATATTGGTGATTACACTCCCACAATTGGATTAGCAGATTCTCTAAAACTTGAGTTGCTAAGCGTTAATGATAACATGGTGCATGTCGTAACACAAGATATTCCAGAACTAACAGAGTTTTCGGATGTTTTTGGTGACGATTTGGGCAAGTTACTGATGAAATATACGATGTCTGTAGACCCTTCAGTACCGTACCGTTAGTGGTAAGACCACCAAGGAAAGTTCCAAAGCCCATGGAGGACAAAGTAATTAAAGAACTTAAACGAATGACAAAAATTGGCGTCATCACTCCTGTAGAAGAAGCAATAACATGGGTGTTATTAATGGTTGCAACAAGTAGAAAGAACACTGAAGAAATTAGATTGTGCATAGATTCAAGAGATTTAAATGGTGCTCCGAAGAGAC
>NW_022746853.1:0-813 GCF_011630105.1 Anneissia japonica | reverse complement strand
GTAATGAAGGCAAAGGCAAGGACACTGACAGCTGTAGAGGATATGAGTGCAGCACAGAAAAGAATCGCAGCTTCTAGATTGGTCAAGGAAATAAGCTAAGGTAAACACTAACATATAAAATAAAAATATTTTATTTTGTTTAAATGCAATAAACCTTTATGCACCAAAAGAAATTTATTTTATTTTCAATATTTCTCTTTATATTTGTGTTATTGTGCTGAAGAGAACCAAGAATGTAATTATTAAGGCTTACTCATCCTTTGGAATCCTTTGGAATGTGTGTAATGCCATCAACGCGTGCCACTTTCAAATTCGGTACAAGCAAAGGAGAAACATTCATAGGTTCTAAGCAATTAGAGCAACATTTTACAACATTTGTGTATGGCAGTAAGTAGCATTTACTTATATATTTGTTTTGTTGCTTATTAACATATGAGAGGTCTATCAAGCCTCATAAAATATAATTATTAATATTACACTACAAGAAGAGATAAGGATCTGTTTTATTATAATGTATCACATGCCCTGTGGATGGGAAAATTAACTCTGATATTATTTATTAACAACTATAATGTACTGTTTTGTATTTTTTTTTTTTGTAAAGTGACATCAGCAGTGATTCAGACTCGTCCTTGAAAAAGGATTTAAGAACTCAGGTTCAAAACCTCTTTAATGAAAAAGTTAGTAAGTATGTACAGGTTATTTGTTTATATTTAAATTGCAGTTTTTTTTTTTCAAAGTGTCACTAACAGAAGAAACAATGAAATTGCAGACAATACATGATTATTCTGGTTGAACTGATGAAGCCTAAAA
>NW_022746852.1:0-1168 GCF_011630105.1 Anneissia japonica | reverse complement strand
TTGATGAGGTAAAAAACATCCGTTATTTAGGACTTCAAATTGATGAAAACCTTACCTGGAATGACATATTCGAAAATTAAATAATACTATTGTGTACAAAATTAACATCCTAAATAAATTGGCAGAAACACTAAATGAATCTCTTCTAAATATTCTTTATAGAAGTACAATACAACCCTGTATGGATTATGTAATCTCAGTGTGGGGAACTACGTCTAACAAAAACAAAAACATTCTACTAAGGCTACAAAAACGAGCTGCTAGAATAGTTAAAAATAATTTTGATTTTATAAATTTTCGTGGAATTGATCTTATTAAGCAAAATAATTGGAAACTTTTTGATGAATGTAGAGATTACGGCCTTGCATGTTTAATGTACAAATGTATAAATGGTGTTGCGCCTTCCCGCCTATGTAATGATATAGAAATGGTTGTTGACCGACATGGATATTCTACGAGATACGCTCACTCGCTTAATGTTATCCCCCAATTCCAAATTGCTCTGTAATGAATGGCTCTTTAAAAATCTCTGGAGCAAAGGTTTGGAACAAAATCCCAATCAGAATTCAAGAATGTCAATCCTATTAATTTATTCAAAATTACTTATAAGAAACACTTTTTCTGATTTCACAATTCATTTCCTTTTATATTTTCTTGGTCTATACTTTTAACATTTAATCCCGGCCCCGAAACTTGGACTCAGAAGTACCGGGATGGTGTCCGGATAGTTTCTACCATTGTTTAGTTAGGTTTGTAGTTAAGATAAAAGTTGTGACAGCCCCAAAATCTTGAATCAGAAATACCGGGATGGTGTCCGACGGGGGATAGTTTTTACCGTTTTTATCTATTGAAGTAATTGTACAGTATTTGTCCTACCTGGTAATCCCGACCCCGAAACCTTGACTCAGAAATACCGGGTTGGTGTCCGCGGTGGATAGTTTTTACCATATTGTAGTTAAGTTGTAGTTAAGCATAACCTTGAGCTGTAATTCCTGGCCCCGAAACCTTGATTCAGAGGTACCGGGTTGGTGTCCGGAGGGGGATAGTTTTCCACCAAAGTTTTAACTGTTGTTTATTTTATTGTACTGTGATTGTTGCTTTTGTTGTTGTTATTGTAATATGTGTTTGCAGGACCATATTGTAAAACAGCGGTAAGATCTCGCCTGTA
>NW_022746851.1:0-2202 GCF_011630105.1 Anneissia japonica | reverse complement strand
TACAACCGCTTTTGACAAAATATTTTCTTTTAATTTTTAAAAAAATGTATGAGCCCCGGACGGCTACATAACTACCCACCTTAAAGTCCGCCTCCGACTTTAAACATGTCAGTAAATAAAGAATAAAATACATGGTTATCCATCATAGTAGGCCTATTATTAAATATTATACACAGCATGTTGAAATCGATTCAAATAATGTATACATTAAAGGCCTACTAATAATAATTCAGATATTCGGATGATAAACACCTGCAACATCATCAAATGTGACTTTATAATATTGGTCTATATCGATGTAAATATGTATAATGTTGTTCAGGTATAATGACAATAAATGATCAGTGTATACGGCCCAGGGCGGATCCAGGAATTGAAATAGGGGGGTTCATTTTCCCATAAACCCAAAAATGAAAGGGGGTCCGGAAAATTTTGATTCCTAGATGGCCGGAAATATAAGCTTTCCCGACTTCTGAGGTGTCTTTTAATGACCTTTAATTTCTTCAAAATTCAAGGTTTTACCCCTCTTAAAAAAGGTCAGCTGATTTTATCTCATTCTTAGGCCTATACCAAAGAAAATAAATCAAAAATATAGTCAATATATTATTAGGCCTATATCATATCAAGTCTCACGCATCCGGCGTGAACCTCACGTTTTTCGAACAAACCTCAAGCTCAAGCCACTCCTCTAAAATCTTACGCTTTTCCACTAATCTCAAGCTTTGTTTGATTAAACCCAAACTTTTTATCGAATAATATAAACCTTCGCAATTCTATATTTTATCCGGCCCAGATCATCGAAAATTCTATTTTTCCTGTTATAGCTACTCATTTTTAAGGTTTAATTTCAGCACTAGAGATATTCAGAGTACCCAGAGAGCATCTAAGCCCAAAATTTTTCGGGGCCCTTGGACAGGGCCCTTGACTCATGTCAATTAGGTTATTTCCTGTTAATTCTCAAGCCTCTAGCTATCTCCAACTTGGAATGTATTCTATATTCCAACATTATTGAGTAGTTGGATTCTTTCTTCCATAGATCGATGAACTGATAGGCCTGAAGAATACACTTTCGTACATAATTATTACGACGTCGAGTCAAAACAGTGTTTCTAATGTATTTAATTGAATGCTAGTTGGGCTAAGCCTATATATATATATACTGTAATACACATACTTTATAAAACATAAATTAACCTAATTTTCTGATAAACAAATTAAATAACATTAATTAAATGAAATATATTTAATGATATAGGCGTATTTGCTACCATCAACCGTAACACACAATTTGAAATAAAAGTAGGCGTCTGATGACATAATTAATGTCGAAACATTGAATCCCAACACGATGGCGTGTATTTCAATACTTGGAGTATGTATTATACTTCCTTATCTGAGATTAATCAGTGGACCTTTCAGTAGTAGGCGTATCGTAGAAGAAAATCACTAATGGGCATTTACCTCCGAAGTACTGTAAAGTACAGAAATAATAGAGTGTTTTTTTGTGGATGAAATATGGGTATATAGAACGACTAGGAAAAATGTGTGATATCGAAATTCCAAAAGAGGAAACATCTTATAAAGATATCCTGTTTTCTTTCCTGTATTTCTTATGTAAAACCGGATTTAAACTTTCAAAATGTTTCTACAATGTGTATTTAGGCTTCATCAATAGGGTATTGAGAATGCATCAATAGTCAATCAATCAATTGATTGAATAACGCTTTTATATCATCGGCACACATTTTTTTAGTGTAACCTTACAATGACTAGACAATAATTAATTGATATAGAGAAAACACAAAATAAAAAAAAAAATATGTTCTCTCTTATAAAGTATAATGAAAATAACCTGATGGAAAAAAAATCAATAGGAAAACTAGGAGGAACAATGCATCGAAAAAATGGGGGGGGGGATATCCTGGGCCGGGAATAACTCTCCAGGTACAAAAAATCAGTGGAGAAAATTAGCAGGTGGCAAGTATCTACCGTAATAGTGCTATATTCTGTAAAGTAAATCCTCAAACCACCTCGATTTTGAGTCTACTAAATTTAAAAATCTTCCCAGGCTTTTGCAGATATAGCCAGAACTAACTTAATATTTGGATTTTTTTGATAGCAGATTATTTTTTTTTAGGTTTCAGTAAGTTAACCCGACTCAAAGACAAGCTTGCGTACAAAAAAACATGCGCATTCATCTTC
>NW_022746850.1:0-650 GCF_011630105.1 Anneissia japonica | reverse complement strand
TTGCAGGCTATAGTGAAGAAAGGCATTGCGCGTGGGAATAAGAAAATCACACTGAAGGTAAAATGACGATGTCATGATATGGTGTAATTCAATGTGTTTCATGTCCACTTTTGATGACGTTTGAGCAATTCCTATTGGTTTCACACATGTAGTTTGTAGCCTTCAACACAACGCCGTTTTATTTGCTTTTTTTTTTGTTAGAGTAAGTGATTATATATTTAATTGAATATCACATCGGCGATTAATGCTATTTCATTTAACCTTGATCGATTAGATAGAGCACTTCGTTTTTAAATATGTTTTGTGTAATAGAATTGTCTGCATTTATACATAAATTCAAATTTAATTTTACGAGAATCAATTTGCAGACTATTAGGCTATTAACTTTGTTACTGACATAAAAAGTATGCAAAAGACATTTGATTAGGAGACGTACTATTTGAGTGATGGTCGCGCGTACAATTAAGCCTGTTTCCAAAATATCGCTAGACTTTTTTTCACTCCAACCGCTGTAATGTCCACGACGCCATCGAGAAGGCTACCGTACTCGCGCGAATAAGTGCCCCGTTTGAATAAGCGCCCCCCCCCCCTAACGTGAAAATTTCCTTAAGCGCCCCGTTTAAATAAGCGCCCCTTTCTAATTTGAATAA
>NW_022746849.1:362-1142 GCF_011630105.1 Anneissia japonica | reverse complement strand
CCCTCTCACCCCAACAGTCATATTTATTTGATTTACATTTATTTTGAACATTGCCATGAGGACATCGTTTAAATCCACACTGGCCTATATTTTACACTGATTGTGCTGTCGGCAATACCAGAGAGGTTCATTTCCATGACATTATGGTCTTCCATTTCTATAGCGCATAATACAGTGCATGACAAACGTCACTTAACCACTATAAATTCCACCTCGCTCAGCTCAGTCTTACATGTGTAAATGATCGTATTGACACTGTGTTTTTAGCATTGTTTTAAAGTAATATCCTGTCAGACATTTACATGAACAACAAAACGAATGGAAATATATATTTTGTCTTAACTATTGTTTTCAGCAAAGTGGCGTATCCATAATCTAAAGAACAGGGTGCTGATGTAATGAGAGTCCACATCACGTCAGTGCCATCGTGGGTTGGCGGTGACGCAAAAAATTCAGTATTTTATACCACTGGATGCCCCAAAATAGAACTTACATTACCTATTAGATAATAATGTTTTTGACGAATTGAGTAAAAAAAAAAAAAACACCAATTAATAAATTAGGTACCAGAAAAAGAAATTTAAGTACGTACTATTCTAAAAACTACCATATTCGACTGAGCCCCACTATGCATAGTTGGGGCTCAGGTGAGCACATTTTGAGAAGTTGAGACTCGTTAGATGCACAAAAAGCACTTGAATAGTACAAAATTTACGATATCTACCTGAGCCACACCATGATTTTGGGGCGCAGATGAGTCAATTGTAAGAATTTGAGACT
>NW_022746849.1:0-300 GCF_011630105.1 Anneissia japonica | reverse complement strand
ATCTATCTCAGCCCACCATGGTTGGGGCTGAGGTAAAGCAATTGTAAGAATTACAGACTTTTAGATGCCGGAAAATGGCACTTTAATAAATAAAAACAACAAAAATTACCGTACTATATCCACATATCCCCATCATGGATGAGGCTGAGGTGAGAAAATGTTAAAAGTTTGGGAATTTTGATGCCGGAAAATGGTAATTTCATACATAAAAACTAGAAAAATAACTATATCCACATGAGCCCCCTCATGTTTGAGGCCGCATGAGAAAAAGTTGGAGAATGGCACTTAAAAACTTAAAAT
>NW_022746848.1:142093-174225 GCF_011630105.1 Anneissia japonica | reverse complement strand
TTTAAAATACAACAGTAGTATGGCATCAGATTCAATTATTACATGATGATATGCTGTACTATAAAATGGGAACACTGTAATTTTGACATAGCGAAGTGGTAATAAACAGTGGAAAGCTTAATGTCACAAGACGGAACACGTTAACAAGAAGGATACTATGGAAATATCAAAATAGTTTTTTAAATACTATACTGGACAAGTTTTTTTCTATATTAAATTTAATTTTTAAAAAAAATAAAAAAACAAAGGTCAATATTATATTGCTTTGTCTAACACTGTGTCCACACCATAAATTTTTCATTGACAAAAAACTGTTGTATGCCTATATATAGTCATGATATGCATATGTTCATATTTAGGCATATCACACATTCTTGAAAATTATGATTTTATAGTCCAGACAGGGCTTTAGAATACCTACTTTTTCTTTTCAATTCTGTCCATTCTTTCCCCTGTAATGTAAAAGAAATAATATAAAATTAATTAAATATATGTTTACAACAATCATTAATATCATTATTGTATAGGACTGAACATAAAATGCACTGATTAAACTGCAACATTATGGACTTCTTCTCAGGGAGCCGAACATATGTTCCATACCTGTACAGTATGTGTTTTGATCCTATGATGGGTTAATGTGAAGCGCTTTGAGGCCCATAGGTATAAGTGTAACATTATTATTATTAGTGAAACATTGCAGTATGATGTTGTTACATACCGTCAATTTCTTACTCTTATTTAAATCCATATTGCGCAATCTGAAATGAAAAGAAAAATAAAATTTATTACCTTCAAAACAACTGTGCAAATAAATGTAGCTTAATAGAAAGCCTTTTCTTCTTTTTGTACTCCTCATACCAAATTTGCATTGAAATGCAGACTTCAAATATAAGGCCAAGATGCAAATATTAGGCCTGAAAATCTGCCAGGAATTTCGAAAAAATAAGAAAATATGCATTGCCTGAATATCTCTCAAAGCTAGTATCACGCAGTAACTACGATTCTGCAATTCTAGCAATTTTCCACACAAATTTCAACTACAGTATTTAATTATGTGTCGTCGGTGAATTAAAGTACTCAACAGTATGGCAAATGTAGGCCCATAGGCCTAGTCCCATTACATATGATTGTTTGGAAATCTTGGGCCTACTAGGCTACTACCTCTACCCCTAACTAACTGCTAAATTGTGTTTATTAAACCTTTTAAAGTTCTGTTATTGACTGTGTTTTATAAATAATTATGTCGAAAATAATTGTATATAGATAGGCCTAGACAAATTGGTCATTGGGCTCTACTACTATATTACTACCTACCTACTACCACTTTATTTAGGCTAGACTCCTACTATACTGTACAAGGCCTACCTGCTGAGGGCCAAGCTAATCCAAAACAGCATAGGCCTAAGACCTGGGCCATAGAGTTAGAGGCCGGAAAGGGCTTTAGCTAACACTAGCTAGGCTGGGCCCTACCTACAGAAGGATAGACTGGCGCCTAGCCTAGGTTTTGACTTTCTCTGGACTGCTCAAATTGATCAAGTTTACATTTTTGTTAGTATTAATTATAAAAACAGAACTCTATGACACCATTTACCTAAATCTATACCCACCTCTATCTAACAAACTGCGAGTAGGGCCTAGACCAAACGAAAACAAACACATCAGCACGTGTGAATTAATGAGCAGACGACATTTTTCAACAAACCAATAGAGGGCACCATTGCTCATATCATCTTTATCAGAGTACATTTTGATACAAGAAAAGAGGAAATGTTTTGGAGAAAAATATATATAAAAAGCCTCATAATGTCATACAAAGCTCCGGTACAGTACATTATCTAGGGTTAATGTAATATTATAATTATATAATAGTAGTAATATAAACAATAATAACAATAATGATGATGATGATGATAATCAGCTATAAAAGAAATTGGATTAAATTGAATATGTATTTTCAAATTATGTAGGCCACTAATAATAACATCAAGCCCATTCCCTTCCCCTGAATAGTTTTACATTGTATCCAGATCGCATGATATCCCTAATTGTATTACCGTCCATCTTAAGTTTGTATATACCACAACAAATATTCTCTTCCCTTCATTACCTACTCCAACTGACATGAACACATGGACTGACCCTCAATCTAAATTCTAAATTTATTCCTTGCTTTCTGATTTCTGCACACCCCTGTGTTACATAGGAACAGGCTGTTTGGAAAGCCTATTTTGTGTGGGCTGAAAATGGATTAATTCTGCAAATTTCAAGTTATTTTAATGATTTTTACTCTGAAAATACTGGATGTATATACAGTTCTCCCTCCAATGCAAGACCACCCTCGTGACCTGAACATTTGGGGTGGTCTAGGAGTTAGTCTCCAATTAGAGGGCTAACTTTGTGTTAAAAGGTTGAAGATTGTTATTTGAGTCTTTGTAACCACAAAAATGTGGTCTCGGAATTAAAGGGGTCTCGAATAGGAGGGTGCACTGTGTACGGTGTGTTAAGTCAGATTTTGTTATATGTATTAACTACCCCTGTTTGTAGAATAGGCCTGTGTTAAAGCATAGACCAAGATACACTATGCAGACCACAAGTTTAACTTCTATCTTCCAACTATGCATTCAAGGTTTGCCATTCTCACTTAGCAACAGACTTTCTTATCTTGTTTTGGAATAGTCACCAAAACAGTATATCAGTTCAGTTCATGGATTCAATGCAACAGGTTCTGGAGAAGAAACTGATGTAAGTTTATATTGAATTATGTTCTAGGATTAGTTAATAAATAAGATTAAATCAGTACTCTCATTTAGTACATAATCATCATTATTAGCAGTTTATAGATGCTGTTGACTATAGTATGATATAATCAGGGACCTGATACTGTATAATAATTGCAGTATATTATGTCACTGTAATGATTATTTATAATAATCACCCCTTAGATATGAATTACCTTTATTTATATGTTTATATTTTCTATTTTATTATATGTTGTATAGCATGTATTGGTATTCTATTTAAATTGATATAATCATTGTCATGTGAACATGTTTGGATTATATTGTCCGTACGATTGTTGATACGGCAGGGTGTTCTAAATTGTCACATTACTCAGGTCAAACTGGTATTGTGAAATCGCTAGTGTATACTTGGTACGTATAAGAGACAGATGTACTTTTGAGCTGTGTTCACGTAAAAATGACTATGATAATTGATTTAAGTTTAGTAGAATATGGTAACATATTAAATACATATGGAACAGTAACCATTAAGGTTTTCTGTAGTGAGTTCAACTAACTACGTGAACTTACATTTTTATCGTTAAGTTGTTATGTTAAATATTTATATGTCATAGAATAGTTACTATTTTTAAGTAAACTTTAGGAAGTATTTGAGAGTACAGCGTATTAATATCGGCCTACCTACTCAGTATAAGGCATTTGGTAATTAGACTAAACATCTAAAATTGAAGGTTGCCAAGGCCATTTGCTCTCATTCATAGGTATTGTTTATAGTGTTGCTTAGATAATCTTTTCTACGTTCCCTTAATTATTATTACAGTATAATGCTACTGTATTATAGTTATTATCGTTTTATTCTATTGTTGTTAATACTGTATTAGCATTATCTATCATTATTGATAGTATTATTTCTTTTATTATTCATATTATTATGATCATTTGTTTGTATTGCATTTCAGTTTAAACCGTAGACGTAAACGTAGTCGTAGTCGTAGTCGTAGACGTAAACGTAGTCGTAGTCGTAGTCGTAGACGTAACGTATCGTAACACGTGATATCGTACACAGTGGATGTACACCGTGCAAGAATAAAGCATGTACCATTTATGTTAATTCTACGTTGTCTACGCGTTTGATTCATTTCTACCTCTACCAGAACCGAAAATAGTAACGCACAGGGTGCAAGGTTACACGGTGTAATTAACGCGTAAATTGAGTGACTAATCTTTTCAAAAAATAATCAGACATAAAACAATATTAATGTTTTAACAAATTTATAAAATATATTCTGCATGGCGATAAACCCGCCGAGACATTCACACCATCTATTTACAATGGTGGAAACACAATTGATTAAATTTTCGATTAAGTTTAAATTACATTTACAGATAATGTAATAAAATAATGAAGTGGTCCTATATTTCAGCTCTGAGGATATTTAAGTCAACGTCAGGCCATCTCAATACCCAGTTTTCGTTGAAACAAGAGTTTATACAAAGGCTCTATATTGCAGCTTTATTTTCTGGTCACTTTATAAGGCTCATTGTGTTTCACCTCATGGTTCAGTTTGAGTCAAAATGACTGGGTTACCCAAAAAACTGGCTTTTCGTCAAAACATTGGCCATTTCGAAGCTAATTTGAGCCAAAATATCAGGTGACCTAATGCTTCAACTTCATTAGAAACATAAGGCCAACTCAGTGTGAAACACCAGGTCAGTAAATAAGCCTACTATCTTTCTGACCTCTCCACAATCATAATGATCAATATTGGAAAGTTTAAGTTCAATCAATAATAATAGTTTGAAAGATATAATCATGCCAGTGGCTTTAAATCAAAAACATCTTATGGAAACTCAATGGACTGACATCAAGACTCTAAGTTGTTCTTGGTATCAGAGCACATAATAGGCCTCGGTTATATGGTCTAATCTCTGATTAGAATACAATTGTTTCATCAATAACAAACTAAGCACAAATTGATGCAAACTTACTGTGAGTGAAGATCAGAAATCAAGAACCAATTATGCTGATAAATATATTTAATAGTTTATAATCAGTTGTTAATCTACAAACTGACATCAAGAGTCTAGTATCAGAGCAGATATTATACAGTATTAAGATTAATATAGGCCTCTGCTATTTGTTTAATTTCTGATAATAATAATATAATACAGTAGTAATAAGATAAACAGTAGAAGTTCAGAAACCATCAACCAATTATCCTGATAAATATAATTAATAGTTCATGATCAGTTGTTTCTATATTTGTCTGTATCCTTGCTATGTATTGTAAATTAATAGCAAATAGCTGATCAAGTGCATTTGTGTTTTGTTTGGCACCAGTTAGCACATTACCTCATTATCTTTTAAAACCAAGCTAAAGACCTTTATTTTCCATCAATTTTTTCATTAATTTAACATGACATACTTATTCTGTTTTTTATGTACAGTGCACTGAGAGCTTGCTGAAACTTGCGCTATATAAGAATGAACTATTATTATTATTATTAAAGTAGGAGCCGTATTAGTCTGTAGCATAAAATACAAATGAAATGAGTACAGTAGCACCTTCTTTAGATTAAGGAAATTTATTGAAACACAAGCTTTCGCTAACTTGAGCTAGCTTCATCAGGTGAATAATCATTTCGTTAGTCTACAGAGTTGCTACTTACTGTATTCATTTCATTTGTATTTTATTATTATTTATCTCATTAACCAATCTGAGTTTCCACTATTTTTGTCTTAGAAAATCAGTTGTACAATATATCAAACCATATTTTTTATCCATGCTGCCTTTAAGTATAGTGTAAGTGATAATCACGCTGCAGATGCATAATAGTCTTTTAACCCATGTGTTTGCAATGATATTGCGATTTTCAACATTTGTGTTCTACATTAGTGTTTTATATGGAGCAAAGTGTTCATACACTGGATATAGGCCAATATGAGCAGTTATTACAGCGTGTTCTCCACAGTTTGGTAGGATGAATTCCAATCACATGATCTGCTGAGTAGCTGATTTGATTGGCCGTCATGATTTAGTATTCAGTAAAGTTTCCAACATTCGTTTGATATTTTCCAACTCCAGTACAAGCTTCTGAATCTGTAAATATAGACAAGTAAACACCTTTAACATTTAATTAACATCTCAACGAGATTTGATTGACAGATAAACCGACTAATCAGCGAGTGTCATTTAGTCACATGATCAAAAACTTTTTCTCGGACATTTTAATTTCCTTAGACAGCTGGTTTAAATGCGAAACATACGTGAGTCTAGGCCTAGATGTCTATGCTTGGTTATAGATACCCAGATTTACACGAGCAGTGCGCATCATTTGACTTGGCCTTTGCCAACAACAAGGTTGACTGAATGCGGCTTTTCCCTCTTCCTTTGAGAGTGAAATACAGAGGCTTTTACAACAATTTCCCCGCCATGTTCCATGAAATAGATTAACACTATGAATATATGATTCATTTGCATACCGCCTACCCTGAATTCTCTTTCTTAAAGAAGGTTGATAGCAAAGAAAATCTCGGTGACTTTGTAGGCGGGGCTTCGCGTCCTTGTCGACATGTCAATTGATATCAAGTATTACAGCACTGACAAACCCTGAATGAATAATGTACTTCCACATCAAAATTTAAACAAGAGTGCGAAATACAGCAAGTTAAAAAGATCTATTCATATTAACGGAAACACACATATCTAGTATTTTTTCACCATACACTAGACTAGTGAACACATATTATCAAAACAGGTGTTTATCAAATGGACTGGTCAACAGCTGTTTTTGTAATAGTCTTTGCCAATTATTGCATATTGCTCTTACCTTCTCACTATTTTGCTGTCTTATTTCATTAGGCACCTTCTCATTGTAATGCTTTATTTCTGTTGCTTTTATCAAATTTTCAAGTTGTGAGTTTAGTTTTATCTCTTTCATTTGGAGTTTCTTTGTTATATTTGTTATATCTACCACTCCCTGCAAAAACACAAATTGAAAACATCAAGACAGCGTCCACACATTAACATTAAGCTAAAAGATTTTATCAGATATTTAATATTGTTTAAATAAAACCAGTGAAAGAGTCATCATAATATAATTACCATGTAAAAAATGAGATGTAAATGCTTCAATATATTGACCAATCAACAATCATTTTATTTTGTAACACAAACCTTTAACTGCACAGCTACATCACAAGATGGTGATACGGTAGACACAGCACATCCAGAGGGAATAGCGACATCAAATAGAACATCAACTGAGGCTGCTTTAGTTAAAGTCTGTAAATCCCCTTGATAATTCATGAGCACAGAGTGGGTATCATCAGTACGGCAGACAACAAAAGCTGTGAAAAAATAAAGAATAAAATGTTAGCTTCCATAGAATATTATCCCTACTTAACACCAACATTAATGAAAAAATCTCAAAATTTCAATTAAGAGTTTGAACTGGCAGTTTAAAAGGATAAAAATAAGTTATGAGCTTCCACCCAGAAACAAATAAAAAACAGAATGAATGTATATTATAGGAATCAGAAGGCAGGCACCCACAAACATCAGTTGGTCTAGTTTTTAGCAAATTGGGACAGAAAATTAATTCTTAGATATTCCTGCAGCACATAACACCAAAAACATATACCCCACTCTTAAAGCTTCATCCCAAAGCACACAGTAATAAGTGGAGAAGAATCTTACCATTTACTTGTTTCACTTCATATTGCACTTTGAGTGATCGTATACTCCTCGCAACTCCCAACATTAAATCTGTATCCTCCTCAAGTGGAACATCCTTATAAGGAAGCTATAAACATATTTGAAAAGTTTTAATTATTAAATACAAGAAATTATTAGTTGCATTTTTCTGAATTTTTTTTTCTTCTGCCTATGCTATAATTGTTGTCTACTCAATATCTACTATTGCCATATTTTTCTATTTGAATTTTAGTGTTTATTTCAATTGAACTGATCATAACTTACTTCAATAATAGTTGGATACCGGGAAACACAAATACTAGAAACGTCCATTAGGCCTGGCAACCTTTGGTAAAGCTCTTCTGTGAGGTATGGCATGAAGGGGCTTAGAAGCCTCAGACCAGCATCAATACAAGTGAAAAGGACAGAGCGAGACACCTTAGCTGCTGTTGATTTATCATCATTTATAAATGGTTTAATAGTTTCCTTCAGAAATAACAAAAAGATAATATGTTAATAATTACAACACCAATACTATTTAGAATATATAGTGTAGAAACTGCTAAAGAGAAGAACAGACTACAAACTCTTAAAGTAATGAGTCTATGAACCACAGTACCAAGGCTTTAGGCCCATCATACTATCAATTATGCAAAACATATAAAAAAAACATGATATTACTTTTACATTTTTTAGTTTATTTCATCATAATACATTTAAATGAGCAATTAATTTTTTAATGAATTTTTGTGGTCATGCCATATTCCACCACAGAAGATTTCAGATTTCATTTATTTTGTCATCTCATACACTATCGATCCTGAAGGAAAGTTTTGGAACTAATTAAACATACCAAGTACACGTCACAAAGACACTGCAACCAGAAGTGATGTAATGCTGTTGTCACCACCGTCAAATTGTAGCCATGGAAACCAGAATTACAAATTTCTGCAGTATGGCTGAGCTGAGAAAGGATCCAGCGATCAATTGCTCTGCTATTCTGCATTATCTGCAATGAATAAGGAGCAGTTTTATGAAATTCATTATTTATCAAGAAATATTTTGTGTCATCTACTATAATCTTAAAGTCAGCTACAATTCATCACTACATTTTTCTAGAGACATACCTTTTGAAAAGAAATTTTTAAATAATTCACAGGAAATCATAAACTGCATATTCTATATTATATAAACTAGAAATTGCAAATTGCAAGTGAAGTGCTGCGAAGTACAACTGCATATAAATGTTCTTCGAACAAAATTATTTATGCGAGTCAAGTGAAAATAATGAATAATAAAAATATAACAAATAATATGAAACGCGACCCATTGTCTATATTAAAACACTTCTCATTGGGTAACAAAGTCGTAATTTTTCATTTCTGTCAAAAAGTGTCTATAGTGGTGAATTATGATTTAGGTTTTTTTTAAATAAAGTTTCAAAAATGTCTATGTATGTGGAAAATGTAGTTAATTACCAAAGGTTACAATTTTTATTTTGAAGACTGCATGGTCTAGGAAGTGTGCATTTTTTTATGGGGCAAGTTTCCAAGGGCGGGTTGTCTAGGGGCGAGTTGACTGCCAAAGATTGTAGCCAAAGTGCGAGTTGACTGCCAAAGAGTGTTGCCAAAGTGCGAGCCAGCGTGTTATTTGTTCACAAGTGCGAGACATCGCAAGTGTGAGCCAGCGAGCCATGACGTGACGACAATATATACGAGACGTTGTGCGAGGTATCGGCTGAGATTTGTGGAGTACAATTAAAAAAACAGCTATAGGTATAATAATGAATTATTGTGATGTTAAATAGACAATGTTAGCTATCAAGGAGCGACGTTGTTTTTCATTGGGACCTTCGTCCCTTCAAGGCTAGGCCTATAACATCCTAGCTAGTCTAGGCTTGGCTAGCGCGACATGCGGACGTTGGTACGAGTAGGTTAGTCTACAAACGTCGCCTAAAGTAATTGATTTTACCCGGCAGAGCGAAAGAAGGAAACTCCGCTTTTCAGTATTCTTTGGCGCCTGTTTTTTGACAAACAATGACCTTTCAGAGGTCAAATTGCTGTCAAGAATATGAATTGGCTGCTTCGCAGCAATAATTGATTTACTATTCTAATTATATATTTTCCAACTGCCACATAAAACCCAAGGCTTGAAAGAACTACTAAAACTTGGCTTTCTATGGAATATTTATACACGTGTTCAACCATCACTGTTGTGAAATTACATAATTTAAAAATTGTATGACTATCTTAAGCTTTTATTTTTCCAGCTACAGGTACTATTAAAAATTTGGTATACTTTATCACTTACATCTTCCATTTTCATATGTTTGAAGTCATCTCCAAAAACCATAAAGCTAAATTTGACAGCATTCCAAATTTTGTTGCAAAAATGTCTGTATTCTAGAACTTGTTGAACATTCAAGTTAATATCATCTCCTATAAAAAGGACAAAACAATGGGTTAAGGGTATGTGACAATAATATAATTGTAAACACTACATAAGTTGCAAACAAAACAAGCATACCTTGTGCCTTATAAGTACAAAGGGCGAATCTAAGAGCATCGGTCCCACATTCTGGAATCCCGTTTGGAAAGTCTGCCCTCTGACCCTTGAGGGCAACATTTAACTCTGTGTCATCATGCTTCAAGTTGCCACTTCTGAGGCGGTCTTGCAAAGCATTAAGGGATATGCCTTCGATGACATCAATTGGATCAATGACATTTCCAAGGGATTTACTCATCTTGCGCCCGTGTGCATCACGCACCATTGAGTGAAGGTACACCTGCAAGAGAGGTGGTGTACTGAATGTTGGTAAAATATAATACAAGTTTCCCACTAATTAAAGACATTTTCAATTAAAGACCACCTTCAGTTAAAGATCACTTTTTTGTGGTCTCAAATTAACAGATGCCTTTATTTTTTTATTATTAATAATAATAATAATTCTGGATTTATATAGCGCCTCACGTTGACACAACCTCGAAGCGCTTGAGCATTATTACCCCTGGATCACTGGATCAAGCACATATGGAACACACACTCAAGCCCCATAGGTTGTAGCAGCAAATAAAAATTTAAATTAGAATTATATATGTGGTTAAACAAAAATATTTAACAATTCAGTGATGGTTGCTGCCTGAGAAATGCCTGAAATCATAAACTTTGAAGGCTGATTTCTCAATTATTGTTCTTTAAACAGCTGTATGTTTAAACGCTTGTAACTTCGTAAGGAAATGTCGGATTTAAATGATTCTTTTACCATTTTATAACTCTAATTTTCATCTTTAAGCCTGTATAAAAAACTAAAAATATTTGTGATGAATGACTGGTTTGGCTTGTCTCTGGCACATATTATATAAAATTTTTAGTATTATACCTGCTTAAATGGGACTTGCCCTGTTAGTCTCTGGCCAAGCATTACCATTCTTGCAACCCAGAAAAACAGTATATCATAGCCTGTCTCCAGTAGAGTAGACGGGTAATAGTGTGACAGGTCAGGAGTCTACATATAAAAAAAAGAAAATTAAGGGTAATAGGTAAGTGAGTAGCACATAACATTGATTTGCATTTAAATTGTTAAAATTTAGTGGCAAAACCGAGTGAACGTGCCCCTCCCCTACCTACTGGATCTGCCCCTAAATTAACCTTACTTTTTCAGGCCATCCATGTACAGCAAATGGGAAGAGGCCTGACGAGAACCAAGTGTCCAATACATCTTCATCTGTAGAGAAAATTAAATACAAAATAAATTTTAATAATTGATATATTTTCAATGTCATTATTTTGTAATAATATATCTTAAGAATTTTATGAAAATATAGGTATTTATAAAAGATACAAAATAAAATATACAATACATTAAAACAGTAAAACAAACCCAAAAGGAAAAATTTGTCATAAAAACATTAAACAATAACAATAACAATAGGGAAATATTCATGTACACATTCTAAGGGACAGCAACTAAGAGAGACTTGGGTTTACAGAGAGTTTCTTTGTTTCTCTCCTCTCTTTTCAGTGGTGTGGTACATCCTACACTGATTCTATAATCTACCTTGAGTTAATGTGATATTGCTAGCTTGTACATCAAACCTCTTGGCAGCTTTATGTTTTGCCTCTTCCTCTGAGTGGGCACTCACCCAGTATTCTGCATCAGTATTCTATAAAAAGACATAGTTTTTAAAAATTAATATTTTTTTGTTTGTTTTTGAACTCTGTTTTAAACCAGACAAAGCTAACATCATCACAGTAGTTTTTATCATGATCACCATTAATTGGTCATTGTTATTGCTTTCATCAGTATCATTACCATCCCCATCACCAATCATCATCCATATCATCAAAACTATTTTCAGTATACATCATATTTTCATCATCACAATAATCTCACATATCATATTTACCATTATTATCATCATAAGCATCTACACATTCCAATCCTCTTCAAATCATCTTCAAATCATCATCATCATCATCACCATCATCATGAACATCATCATTATCATAATCAGTCATCAATACAATCATCATGACACTCTGTAATGCATTAGTTTATTCCCATGTCTTAATACGAAAATTTAATACAGTCATCATTAGTTCTGTCTTTGTACATGTAGAAAACTGTATCGATACCTTTCCTGATGCATCATCATTATCAATCGTCACAAAGTATGCTGGGATACGATGACCCCACCAAAGTTGTCTTGATAAACACCAGTCTCTGAAAACCAACCACACAAAAGTATACACAAATATTTACCTTATATTCTGATCAATGTGGCTTTGAAAATGTATGTTCATTGCTTTCAATCTTATGAATTTACTCTATTTTTTTCTTTTAAAACTCAATTTTGAATACCGTAACTCTAATCTCAAAGTTTAAATCAAACAAACTAAATAAAGTTTTTGATGAATATTTTAGAGATCTTCACCTGCTGTTTTTCAACCACTGATTCCAGGTTTTTATGTGCATGTCAGGGATTATCTTCAAATCTCCATCCTCAACTGCTTGCACGGCAGCAGCAGCCATCTCAGTGCAGTCCACAAACCACTGAGACTTGAGAAGAGGCTCAACAATGTCTTTAGAACGACTGAAAAATCAAAAGCATAAATAAGTTAAGTGTATATGCTTTAATATATCTCACCACCATTGGAAGTAAAAGCACATGGAAAGATGGGATGTATGGGATTCAATGAACAGTACTATGGTCATTCTGAATATTAATGCAATTTAAAAAAATTACACTTTCATTTGCCATGAATTTGCTTTATTGTTGTAATTTTAATTAAATTAAATATGGTATGAACATGTGCAGTATTACTAAGTGAACAACCTTAACCTTTTGAACCCTAAAGGCCGGAAAAACGTCCGCGCGCTTACGCTGCAATAACCCTAAAGGCCGGTATTCCGGCTTTGCGGGTCAGGTGACGTTATTCGGGATAATCACCTGACCAGTATGAGTAATGTGACGTAATTTTGTGACATCATCATTCCCAAATCTTTCTGACAGCCTCGTACGTGATGATTTTTTAGAAAAAACAAATTTATATTAAATAATTTGACAATAAATGCCAACATGCTTAACGATTGATACTTTATGACTCCCAAGAGTATATTGATGATGACGATTATCCAGGAAGTGATTTGGAAAGTGACAGTGAGGTAAACAGTGTAGTTTCTAGCCCTTGGCCAGGCGGATCACGATAGTGCTAGTGCCAGCAGACAGTGGTAGTGATGATAGTTGTACATTGGGTTGATGGATGGCTATGGTAGCGGTACAGGGCCTAGGTGGTGGTGATGATTGTAATAAAAAATAAGCATATTTTGTCCAAATAACTCAGGGTGAGGAAGATGTAAATAATGCAGGGTTCAAAGGGTTAAGAAAAAAATGCTTTAATTGTACATTTGTTTTTATAAATACTCTCTGGTTAAAAAATAAATTAAAAACAAAAAGCTATTCTGGATTGTATTCCTTTTATTGTGCAAATAGTTATGCAACTCACCTGCATATAGGGACCACCATAGGGTTGTCCTTGGTGCCTCTGTATAAGTTCTTCTCCTTCAGTGCCTCTAAGACTGCTGTCCTGGCTAAAAATCTCTTCATACCCTGAAATAGCAAATTCATTGTAATCAGTTTATCTATAAAAAAAAAATAATTAGTACAGTACATAACTAATTATTATAGGCAGTAATTAAATGTTAAGTAAGCAAATTTCATTTATTTAATTTTCAAGATTTGTCTCACCATTTATTTTTAAACAAATATTTATGCATCAAAAAACAAATATGTGAAAACAATAGAAAAAATTGTAAAAAATTTAAAAAGTATCAAAATGAACATAAACAGTAAAACAATTGAATATAATGAATTTTTGAAAGTATAAAATTTTAGAGAGCAAATCAAATATCTATATATATACTTGAAACTGAGCTGCAGTGTTGGCCATGTTGCCATCTTCATCAATAACTGTTATGGTTGCTAAGTCATGTCTTTGTCCAATTTCATAATCATTGTGATCATGACCTGGTGTGATCTTCACTGCACCTAATAATAATAATAATAATAATATATATTCGGCATAAAAGAACAATTACCCAGGATGAGAGAATAGGCGAAAGCCCAAATCAATGTACTCGCTCCATCTGCATCAGTACAGATACAGATTTTAATTTTAATTCTTAAACTATATATTCAGAGAACCAGATGTAAAAAACATATGTTTACTTAGAGAGTTTAACTGACAGACTGACACATGGGCCTGATGTGAACAAATGAAATATTAAAGTTATTACCTGTACCAAAGTCTTTATCTACGGAAACATCAGATATAATTGGAAGCCGCTGTCCTGTAAACGGATGTACTGCAGCGCCCCCTACCATATGGGCATATCTTGGATCATCAGGATTGACGGCAATAGCAGTGTCGCCGAGCATCGTTTCGATTCTAGTTGTTGCAACGACTATCTCACCTCCTTAAATGATGCAAGATACTTATTAGATTCATTTTTAGACTGATAACTGAATCAAGATACAGCAAATGATTAAACAATTTTTTAAAATCTTTTCTTCCGCTAGTGTATCATAGTTTCCTACAGAAGTATGGGCAATTAACTGATCAACAAATAATTCTACAGTGGAGGTTCTGGGGAGGGGTGGAGAAAGAGAAAGCAAAGGCCCCTATTTATCATACCAACTTATAAATTACATCTTTCTTTTTTGAGTCGGACAAACCAAAAAGTTCTGTGTAGATTCCGACTCCACTACACATATAACCAGAAATAATGAAAAATGCTCAAACCAACCTGAGTTATGCAAAGGGTATGCAAATTCTTCCAGGCATCCAAATAATACCTTATCTTCATAACCTGGGACAGACAAATGTGTCCTACCACTTAGAGATACTTGATCAACCTATATATAAATGTATTATATAAATTTAACATAATAATAAAAAGTTTCAGCATCATTATAATAAAAAAAAAATTCTTAAATCAGCAACATGGCAATTAACATCTTGGTAGGAAAACACTAAGCAACCATCCTCCACAAACAACTCCTTATGTGCTCATTTGTACCTACTTGATCACATAGTCTCTGCAAACTGTACAGAAATGTATTATTGTATTATTTAATTTTAAGTTCATTACCTAATTTCTCAGTTTTATTTATTTTAAAATTTGTATTAATTATGTTTAATTAGTATTAAGTGTACAGTAATTAAGTGACTCATTGTATTGTATTTAAGTTGAACGCACTACTCAGGAGTGCCACCGATCTTAAAGTGTATGTTCACAAAGTAAATAAACTCCAGTACTTTATAAGTAGTCATAATAATCAGAGCTACAAATAAGAATTGCTCTCCATGACCTTCTTGCATGAGGTGATTCTTCTAAGCTACCAACATATGGCTGCTGACAAGGTCATTTGGAAGCACCCAATGAAAGCTGCTATGACCCAAAACAAGAAGCATCTTCAGGTCAATTTATCAACCACTAATCCAAGCATAATCATCATCATAATCATCAAAGCTAATACCATTATTACCATTTTCAGTATGCTTTCAATGTCATTCTTTCTCCAGAACATCTACATTATTTGTCCACATCACTTACCTCAATATCAGAAATGGCAGACTTCAAAGCACAAGACCAGTTGACAAGACGGTTGCTACGGTATATGATGCCATCATCATGGAGACGGATAAATGCCTCAGTCACAGCTCGAGAAAAAACCTGACGGATCAAACATCAAATAAACTCCTTATTGTCCAAATATAATGTAACATGTATGGAAAATTAGCATTCTCGCTATACAAATTTGAAGAAAAACAATAATTAGAATTTTATTTAAAAATATGAATCCCATGCATGCCTGTGGCATGTACATGTGCATTGGTCCATAAAGTGGCTGGCAATAGTCATGCAGAGGATTAGGTTGATACTATGATGAGTAATATATGGGTAATAAAGGAAATAAATATTTTATATTAGTAACATGCTAAGCATAATAATCAGGAAAAAATTAGAACAGTATTTGTAATTTCGGAACTGGGATATTGGGTAACTGGGTTTAATATAACAGTTTTGAAATTAATTAAACTGGTATATCTTTCCCTTAAACATTAAGGATGAGTTTCGTCAAACCTTTTGTTTATCATGCATGAGCACACAAAGGTACATACATAGCTGCATTTTACCTCGTCCATTGTGAATCGTTCTCGTGTCCAGTCCAAAGATGCTCCAAGTCGCTTCAACTGTTTGTATATTTCTCCTCCTTTTCTACATTAGAAATTTAAACAGTAAACCTATATTATTTATTATTTATATATTAATTCTTTCTTCTTTTTTTTTTTAAAGATTTAAATCTAGTAATTTTTATATAGTACTTTATTATTAATTATAACTTAGATGTTGATTTCTTTGCCTTAAACTATTAAAAAATAAATCTATATTAATTATTGCATTGTTTTCTCTTAGATTTCAATCCAGTTATTTTGGTATTGTACTTTAAATATAATTGTTTTTGCTTTTTTCTTTTTTAAATTTCTATTTTATAGTATATTGTTATTTTATTTCGTATTTGTATTGAGATCTGAAGGTCAAAAATTCTATCGAACTTATCACGATAAAGAAGAAATTAATATAATATTATCATATTAAAACATTCTTTCATGTCAACTAACCTTGGCCATTAAATTCTTTAGGAAATATTTAGCATGATGTTACATGTAGATCTTTATGCGATGTTGGCAGATCTTCATATACATTTTAACTGAAGCAGAGTAGTACAGAATAATGGATAAGGTGCTTGCTTTCAAATCCCAGGGTCCTTGGTTCAATTACGGTCACAGCAGGACTTTTTCAAATGACTAAAGACAACTCTATTCTCTAAAGCTGGGCACTCATTGCGTCGTACAACGAATCCAACTCCGCTCTCTGTGAGCGATAGACGACGCAACGCCTTCTGCTGAGTGTCGGTGGCAGTCTGAACTGATCGTCCTTAAAAACGATCAGTCGCGCTTGTCATCGTGTTGCATCCTTTATAGAGTCACATCGGCCAGGCTTTAGTCTCATAGGGTGACTTAGTTTACGTATCATCCATCATGTAATTTGCTAATTACTTGCTGTTGGATGCAAATAAAATAAATTAAATTAAGTCTTACTTACTGGTTCTTCCATTTCCAGACTTCCTCAACAAATTTCTCACGCCCTAGGTCATGTCGACTTTGACCTGTGTCAGACATCAACTGCTTCTCAACGACAACTTGTGTCGCAATCCCAGCATGATCACATCCTGGCAACCATAGTGTTTCTCTGCCGCACATTCGGTTCCTTAAAAGAAAACTTCAACTGAGCAAATACTGCCATAAAGCATCAGCTAGACTTAATCCTACACAGAAAATATCATATAAAAGCAAAGGAACAATTGTACAG
The DNA here is from genome assembly GCF_011630105.1 of Anneissia japonica. Lineage (NCBI taxonomy): Eukaryota > Metazoa > Echinodermata > Crinoidea > Comatulida > Comatulidae > Anneissia > Anneissia japonica. Next base: position 156,847 of record NW_022746848.1, on the reverse strand, counting down.
AACAATGAATATGGTATATTATTATAATTAAAAAAATCATTATTATAAATTGTGTTAATGATCAAAATTAGCCAATTCAACCTTTACTTGCATTGGTAAGACTATTTACTGTTTCAAAAGCCTGGCACACACTTTTCTGGTCAATGTGTAGCTGATGAATCTAGCTCCACTCTGTTGGAGTGCTTGGCTCGACACTGCTCTCAGCTGCTGATAGCTGGCAGTCTGTTCCAATCGTTATTCAAATTAATACACATTGCATGATCTCCTTTATCTGACAACTATGTGCCTGGCTAACCAATAACCAATTATTTTGATACAACACAAAGCTTAGAAGAAGCGGATGGCAGAGTGAAAAACAGTTAGTTTCCAACTTCAAATTTAGTGTTTCATCCCTTGCTGTGCATTTGCTGGGTCTAAGAGTGCCATTTTTGGAAATCTAGCCGTAATAATTTTTTTTCCCTCAGCCCCAAACATGGTGAGGCAGATGTGACGATGGACTACCTGTCGGAGAAATGCTGTTTCTACCCAAAGGATCTACAGGATTACTTTACTACAGAATTTGGCGTATAATCACTGGTGCTCAAAAATGCTTTGAACACTACTATAAATATAATGGAGGATTTTGTTATGGTGTACTGTCCAATTCACTCTATCATCAACTTAAATATAAACAATTAAATCAACTATGATTTGAATATGTAATTAAAATCAAGGTAAATCAGAATATGTAAGTTCCTCTTCTACTTACCATCTGACGATACTGTCTTCTATCGCCACAGTCAAAGTGTGCCCAAGATGAAGGTTTCCGGTGACATTGGGAGGGGGTAAGCACATAACAAATGGTTTGGTTCCAGGTGATGACTAATTATTGTAAATGAAATGGCAGTTAGAAACACTATAAAAGCTCTCTCAGAAATACAGAATCAGTTTAAACCCATGTTCGTATCAATTTCTATAACACTGTAACATTTTTCTGAAAAATATAGACATTTATATAGGGCTGTTTCCCAAAGGATACAAAATGCTCAAAAAAGGTATATAAGAGTTTTTAAAAATACAATCAAATTGCAGTTAATAAGAAAAAAAAGCAACATTTCAGTGCATCCTAATAGATGATAGGCTAGTTTGAATTGTTGAATTTTTTTCAATTTTTAAATTTCAACATGAATATTTTATGTAATAAATTGTCTCCTATTTTAAATATTTTTCCTGTGTTTTTCTTATATTTATTTATTTATTTTATTTATTTTTTATTTATTTATTTTCTTTATGTATTTATTGTAAAAATAATTTACTGTGATATCTATACATACTTTGTACAGTTTTAAAACTTTTTAATGACATATTGGATGGAGTGCCCATTCTCTGACTGAATGTCATAGGATAAGTTTACTTAGGCCCCCCACCCACATCTTGTCTTGATGTACTTATGTGTCAAATAATTTTTTATCAATAAACATCCAACTGGTAGAACATAAACTGTGAGTAAATTTTGACTTGGGTGAGGAAGGGTCTGTGAAGACATTTAACATGTCTTGAGTGTCCACAAATGCAAAAAAGGGAACACTTGTTTAAAAAGATTGACTTTCCTACCTTCTCCTGAGGCTCAAAAAATCCCATTTTCTCCCACCATTCATACCAAGCAGCTTCAACATACGATGGACTATATCCCTTTGGAAGTGGCTGGGATATGTCTGAAATAAAAAATCAGGAATATTGGAATTAAAGAGGTTACAGGTCTCCCTCTCATTAAAGACCACTACTGGGACTGAGACTCCCATGGTCTTCAGTAACTTTGGTCTCTAATACTACATACAAATAGAAAACATTTGTTCATTTGAGATCACAGAAAAGTGATTTCTAATTGGAGGTTATCTCTAATTGGAGGTATCTTGAATTAGAGGAAAACAAATTAAATTTGTCAGTTTGAGTTCACAGTATGTAGTTACAATATATTTAGGAATTCTTAGAAATAATATACATAAAAACAATATTAGATGTTAACTAATAAAAAATCTGTATTTTAATTACCATTTCCAATTTTTTTTTTGCCAAACATCCATTCAGGTTCTTAAACAAATTATTTTTACAACACATTAGGATTTTTCTTCCTCTGGACCCTGGATTAAATTTTACTTAATGTAAAATAATTATAAAAATTAATTCTAATACTTTACTAAAATTATAGTATATACAGTATGATATTTATATAATTCATAGTGAATACATTATTAATAAGACCTTTTTTATATCCTGGTTTGGTGGGCAATTCATATTTCACAACTTCCTTTTCATTCCACTTCAAGGAACTTTTGTCAGCTGATGAAATTTTCTAAAAAATTGAAAACAAATTACAGTACTTGCACATTGTTTTCATTGCATTTGAATAAAAATAATGCACTGAATTAATGTTATGCTCTTAAAACTATGTACCGTAAACACAAGGCTCACTATAGCAAGAATCACACTGTCAGTATAGATATTAAAGCTGTTGTAAAATAGATATAGACATTATAAACATTAAAAAGAGTAAATATTAGAAAATACGGTCTCCCTCTCATTAAAGACCACCTCCCATAGATCTCTCCAGACTGTCAATTAAACTTTCAAGTGACCAATCAAAATGAGGTCAAAAATACACGTTTCCCACAAATATACGTAACTGCAGTGCGATGCAAGCGTCATCTGTGTAAACATGCAGTATTAAGAATTACCTGGTTCTCCGATATGTGCGTGGTCCCAAATTAACAAATGTCTTTTATTCTAATTAGAGACAATACTTTTTAAAGACCACTAAACCCTGGTCCCAGTAGTGGTTTGTAATTGGAGGGAGATCTGTTATATATTTAATAAAACTCTTATATAGTTTAATAATAATTCAATTGAATAAAATGTTCATAAATGTTCATACTTTTCCATCACTTGATACAATTTTTTCTTGGTTTTCAAGTTTTCTTTTCAGTTTCTTTAACCTAGCCTCTGCCTTGCCAGCTGCTCCTCTAGACCCATTTGAAAATTGATGTGAATATGAAAATGAATTTTTTCTCTTAAACCAAAAGTTGAAATATATATTTCCAACCTGGTTCTTTGATATTCTGACTGTAGCTAGAGGTGTCAGATTGAAAAGGATCCGCCTTGGTTGGAAGAGACATTGCATTGTGAATTTCTGCCAAGAAAATTGAATGTAAAGAAAATCATACAAAAAAAATAAATCAAAGTAAAAACAGTAACATAATCAAAACAGCACTTAATCAAGTGTAGGCCCACATGTTATTCAACTTGTGCAATGATGACTCCGATCGGGTGCTGGAAGACAAACAAACAATTTTTTTAGGCCTCATTAGGAAACTAAGTAATTGATAATATGCACAGAAAAAAAATAAGACTTAATTCAAATTTCTTGCATTTGATCTAGGCATGTTGAGCTGCACTGGGTATTGCAACTTCTGGTGGCTTTCACACCAACTATTAATTACATATAATGTAGCCTAGTATATAAAAAGAATGTATTATCATTTATTTATAATCAAAATATAGGCCTAGTTTGCATTATAACCATTTAAATAACATAAATAATGTGTAACATAATATAGTTTAAATAATAAAATTTGTCATCTATAAAATATCAAACCCTGAGACCACTACTATCCTAATATTACTTTTTATTGAGGCTGAATCTGAATCTTTCCTTTAATTCAATAATTTTAATATCTTCACAACTTTCTAAATTTTGAACTTTCATTTTAATAATGATAACTATAATTCCAAAGTGCAATATAATAATTTTAGAAATACAGTTGAACTTGTCTAAGTCAAATCCAAAATGCCACTGAAAAATTGTTTAACTTGAATAAAATTTGACTTACAGATTGTTAATTTATGAAAAACACAACAGTTTGGCATGTATAAGTTCGACTTAGAAATTATTCGAGTTAGGCAAGGTCGACTTTGGCACGTTTAACTGTAATAGCAATAATAATAATGTCTTAACAATATTAAAACTTCATTCTTAACATCATTTTAATAACAATAATAATAATTTGGGTAAATAATTACAAGTTTAATTAAATGAAATGTTTGAAATAAGAATGTGCAATCTTTTTTACTATATCATTTTTTTAAGTGTCTTAATTGTTTTACAATTTAATCAACTTATGCATTATTATTGTTAATTGTTTTATGTTCATTTTAAATGGTAAAATTTGTTTATAGGTGCCCAATGGAAATAAGTTTCTTACATTTTAAAACTATCTTGGGTTAACTTATAGAATGATGTCTCATCATAATCGTAATCATTCAACCTATCTGTTCTTTGTTTTTTTATTTGGTTTCCAAAGAGTATGTGATTTTAATTCCTGAATAAAATGAAATGAAGTATTAAGACTTGGCCTTATCCTAGATAGCTAATATTAATTCTATAGCGGCGGTAGCCTGTTAGTAATGATTCGTTAGACCAGTAGCGTAGCCTAGACCAATGCCTCTTCTTGTTTAGTTTAACTTAGGCATTGCCTAACCACCCTATTCCTAATCTAGGCCTAGGCCAGTGTCCTAGGCCTAGGCTAGGCAAGGGCCCTACGCGGCCCAAGGCCCTGGCCTAGGCATAAATTACTCACAGGCGTAATTTACAAAAATGAATAAAATTACATGCAGCTGACGCTATATATGACTTATGAATATCTTAAGTTTTATCATGCTTCAAAATTCAATCAGGTCTTCCATGAAAATAACAAACAAAAGTGGAATCAAAAAGTCATTGCTAAAGCCGGTGGGAACTTCATGGGGGCCGCCATATTTATCCTCATACAAAATGTTGTATTTTTAAAATTAAATAAATATTCTAATAGTACCTATAGATCTTTATTTAAAATATATATAAATAACTCCTTATTATCAAATAAATATCATTAATATATTATAATAATATTTAGTTTTTAATTTGCTTTTTAAAATTTTTTTTAATTGAAGAACATTCTCAAAGGCTAAAAAATATATGCAATCCAGTGATCCAGTGTGACCACTGCTTGGGTATTTACCCAAGATCTTGGGTATTTTGACTTGGTTCTGGGTACTTGGGTATTCCGTTCAAATCCTTGGGTATTTTATTTTTACTAAGAAAATTAAATATTTTTGTCAAAGAGGAAGAATTAAGAAGTAACAAAGTATATGTCAGTCCATTCAAGTAAGCAAAACTCAACGAAGTGCACATAACATTGTTAATTGACTGTTAATTGCTATAAACATGAGTTCAGAATTGTTTATTTGTGATTTGCGTTGCCATTGATCTTACCTAATTAATGCATTACATAATAAAACTTGATCACTGATCTACTGATAACACTGGGCAACTGAGGGCGTATTTTTCTATCTGTATTATCACCTCATGAATATTAATTTTAATAATTAACACAAACAATTAGAATAAAAAATGGTTTATAAATTGAACTAAAAGGGAAACTACACATACGAAAAACACGGGTTTTTTTTTTCAAATTTTAATGCGTTTTCAGGAAGCTGTGGTAATTTTGGGCAATTTTTGCTGAATCTTGGGTAATTTCGACCCAGTCATTGGGTATATCAAAAATTGTGAGTGTGGCCACACTGATGCAATCGTCGATCTCGTCGTGCTTATTATGCTGCTCATGTTCCTACTTACTGCTGTGCAGTAAACAAAGCAAGGCCTTTTTGTGATTGTTTTTGAACAGTCTGTTTTCTATTATTTCGTTGTGTTTTAAACACTAACTTCAGGAATCGTTTGCAATTATAGTTTGGTACTAGTTGTGACACATATGTTCACAATGTCCAGTGGCAGTAGCAAGGATAATGTAAATACGGAGCCAGCTGCTGGGGATACCGGGGCGGTGGCCGGTGCCAACGAAGCCAAATCTGCAGCCCAGCTAAAAAAGGAGGCGAAGCAAAAAGCAAAAGAAGAAAAGATGAAGAAATTCAATGAAAAGAAACAGAAACAGGATGCCATGAAAGAGTCTTCTGAAGTTAGTATTCAAGCCGTACTACTACTAGGTTAATTAATGTTTAATAACTTGACCATGGCATGATTAAAATGTTGGTGGTTGCCACTTGTCTTGATATGATAGAGATAATCCCTTTGCAGCTGCTATCTGAAGTTAAAATATTATGGAAGCTGAACTAGGATAACCCGGGGTGGGTAAAGTGGCAACAACTGTCAGGGTGCAGAACAAAAAAAAGAGACTGTACAGTGAACCGTGGGCGTGGAGATGCTTCGGTACCATGCAATTAGTTCCATCTGCTCCTCTCCTTGTGTTTCAGCTAGCTAAAAGGCTAAAACACATTTATTTCTGTTAAACTAACCCCAGTATCCAACTCAGGATAGAAAACCCACTACTAATTGGCTGGAAAATATTTCAGATTAAAAACAATAATTACAAATGAGATAGTTTTTATACCTTGTTTAGCAAACTTGCCGACTGCAAATATTGATGATTTCGAATAAAATTACATTTTTATTTTTGGCCAATTAGCGCAACAACTGCCACAAAAAGTGAAAATTTAAGAAAAAAATAAAAGTTTTTCTTTATTTTTATTATGCCCTCCGCTGCCTTGAAATCTCCAAAAATAAGATATGTATATTTCTCCCTAATTATATAAATTATTATCCATCCTGTTTTACATTCACCAATAAAATTATATTTTTATTTTATCCTCCATCTGGATGATTTTGACAAAACTATTTGCTAAATAAGAAAACAAAATTTTATTTTTATTCTGCCCTCTTTTGATTATCTTTAAAAAAATAAGTATGCGCTACAAGGAATAAAAAAAGTCTCGTCTAATGCTGATATAACATTAACATCATGTGTTTTAAATCTGTTTGCAGGGTAAAGAGAAGAAAAAGAAGGAGAAAAAAGATGTAGCTGTGACAACTTATGATGTGAAAACTCCATCTGGAGAAAAGAAAGGTACAGCATATCCTGGACTCTATTGAAATTCACTAAGCAAACCTTTGCCTTTTTTATTGGACAATGGATCTTTCTGGAGTGCCAATCAAACCGAACAACTGACCAATCAGATTTTATGCTATCTTTTTTGGGACCTTGGCAACTATATCCAAGGGGCAGGGCTTACAGGAAGGCCCATTGAACATTTGAGAGTATTTCACACAATTGTTCCATTAAATACAGTCTGTTTTTACCATATTGAAAATATTATTTTTATAACAAAAAACACAAACTGAATTTTATTAACCTGTGTGATGCTGGAGGATGTTACAACTCAACCTTTTATTTAAGAGTTAGGTCAACAAATAAAGACCAGTACATGTACTTCTAAATTTACATAACACTAAGGTACAACCTGGAGCTTGTAAGACATATTTATTGTGGAACCATGGACCTATTAATAAGGTCCATGGTGGAACCACTAAATGCTATCTTATTTGTGTTTAAATTTAAAACGAAAAGGATTGAAAACCACATTGCATTGTTATTTTCTTCTCTCACTGTCAATCAAACAGGAAAAATGTCTTATCTCTGTCTTATTGTTAATTATTTTTTTATTATTGTTAAAATTATTAATTTATAGTTTGTTTTATATATTGTTAGGTTAACTTTATTAATTTTTATTGCTATACTGTTTTGTTGTAGATACCACTTGTCAGCTGCCCGATGCATATAGTCCTGTGTATGTTGAGGCTGCATGGTATGAGTGGTGGGAGAAGATGGGTTTCTTTAAACCAGAATATGGTGTAAGTTTAGCAAGTATGATTTACTATTATATTGCCAGATTTCCAAGCTCTTTTATAAAGTTTTCCTTCATCATGAATGGTTTTCCACTTTTTCCAGCCTTTACTAAGTCATGGTTTTTCATGTACATTCAACAAAATATTCACCATGAAGTTATTAATATTATGGTGTGGAAAGAACAGTTAAGTACAATGGTTTAGTAGTAAGAGTTAAGAATTTTATATAATAAATTTATATATTGTACTTAAAATATTTTTTGCCATTTTTGAGGGGTGCTTATTTAAACAGGGCGCTTATTCAAACGGGTTACTTATGAAAACAGAGTGGAATTGAGGGGGCGCTTATGGAAATATATGAAAGTTTAAGGGTTCTTCTGGGAACTTGGAAAATTCAATGTAGATTTTTGAATGAAAACAATTATAGGAAATCCAAAGATTATGAATGGTTCTGCTGCATAAAAGATAATCGTCCAGAGAGCATGGCTTGTGCCAAGAATTCTGTGAGTTTCAACAGCAGATGAAATTAGAGGTGTTGGTGGTGGTCTATCCTGTTCAAGTTCAAGCTTGTTGGCCATTGGCCAATTGAGAATAGCAGGATTACTGCAGGGCTTCTTGCAAGCTCACATGAAAACTTGTTAACAGTACAAATTGTAGGGAAAAGAAAAGAAAAAGTAGACAAATGTAAGAAGAGGAAAGTTGGAAAGTTACTGTGCAGGGAGCTCTCATCTTTCCAGGATAAAATTTACTCATTTTGAAATTGACATTGATTAAGAAGAAAATGTGAATCCACTCCGCAGCTCAAATCATGGCAACCAAAGTGATTAGTTAGATTATCGTTTGCTGAAAAAAATCAATCACAAGATATTGAGGGCGCTTATTCAAACGGTGCACTCAAGACAATTTTCACGTGCGCTTATTTGAGAGAGGCGCTTATTCAAATGGTGCACTTGTTTGCGTTAATACGGGATTGTAAAGAGGTTCTTAGGCAACAAATTTTTTTTGCAATTGTTTAAAAATCAAATTAATAATCAGTTCTTTTATCTAATTTGGTAGTGTGTGTAATTAATAATATCTGTATTTTTTTTTTCTTTACAGAGAGATAGCTTGGAAAATGTAGATCCCAATGATATATTTATGATCTGTATACCACCCCCTAATGTCACAGGTAGCCTCCATTTGGGACATGCTCTCACTAATGCTATTGAAGATGCCTTAACAAGATGGTGAGTTCAGATAAGTGTTCATTAGCATTGAGCCAGTCAAAAATTTTCTGACCGGTTCCTTTTTGGCCGCCAACTTATAACTTAACTTTATTTGGCATTGAAGAACAACAAGAAAATATAATTCAAAAGAAAAAAATTTTAAAGCACCAGGTTAAAACATTAAAAAGGTGAAAGAAAGAGATCAAATAAAAATTGTGAGAAAAAGAGAAGGCAGAAAAAAAGGATGAAAAGCTGCCAGGAACGCCTATAAAGTTTTAAGAGTTAATACCAATGGGGCCCAAAACGGTAAGAGACTAGAAACACAAAGACAAAAAAGACCAAAAGAAGATATTTTCATTAAGATAGTGTGTTACTAAAATAATCTTGGTAATTGACTGAAGTGCTGAAATATTTTCATCCAACAGAACAAAAGTGAAGACTGAATATTTCCTAACTGGAAGTGGTTATATTCAATAATGATAGAAAAAATTATAGGAGTGATGTTTTACCCTACCTAACATGTTATTGTACTGAATACTTAGTACATTCCCAAAAATGTTAGTCTAGCTGTTATAGCACCAGGCTAGGTATCTGGAGATTGTGGACACGATTCCCACCCGAATCCTGAGGTATTTGGGAACATACTGATTGTTCGGTATGATAACAATTTAGGTAGAGTAAAACATCACTCCTACAAAATTTTCCTGATGTAAACACTGTCCACATCAATATAGCAAAATTAACATTAACATTGTTAATGATTAACCATCCTCCCAACTGGTCAGTTATTCATTATTTCAACAGTAATATCTGCAATTGAATTTACAAGCTTTCAACTCTCATATTTTAAAATTTGATGCAACTAGTGATGTTAATAATTATTTATTGCATTCAGGAATCGTATGAAAGGAAAAGTTGCATTGTGGAACCCAGGATGTGATCATGCAGGGATCGCCACTCAAGTTGTGGTTGAGAAGAGACTGTGGCGGGAAAAAAGACTTACCAGGCATGATATAGGAAGAGAGAAATTTCTTGAGGAAGCTTGGAAATGGAAAAATGAGTAAGCGATATAACTATATTTATTATTTATTAAATAAAAAATGAATTTAAGATTGTACATCATAATATGTTAGTCAAAAATTGATATACCGTATTTATTCGAATAAATGCCCTGCTCTAAATAAATGCTTCCTCCCCCCACCCTCTCCTTCGAATAAATTCCCGCTCAAGAGCCTCATTTGGGATAAATGCCTCCGTTGAATAAACTTCACATGCATTTACTTTTCTTCGAGTAATGATTATAGTCCATCATCTTATTTCTATATTTGTCTGTAGAAAGGGTGGCCGAATTTATGATCAACTACGTAAGATCGGTTCTTCATGTGACTGGGATAGAGAGTGCTTTACGATGGATCCAAAGCTTTCTCGTGCTGTGTCCGAGGCATTTGTCCGTATGCATGCTGATGGTACGATTTACCGTAGCAACCGTCTTATTAACTGGTCCTGCACTCTGAAGTCGGCTATATCAGATATAGAGGTTGGTGAAAATGATGTTAATTTAGGTTGGATGGTAAAGAGATTATGGTGATTGAATGTGATAATGACATGATAGTTAATTATTGTAAGGTATTCATCAAGTGTTTGTGTCTTGTTTTTAGGTCGAGAAACGTGAACTTCCCGGCAGAACCTTGCTATTTGTCCCTGGATATGAAGAAAAAATTGAGTTTGGTGTTCTAATTGAATTTGCATACAAGGTGGAAAACTCAGGTGTGTGTATACAGATGAAGTTAGAGCAATAAATTATAAATAAATAATTTGCTACAGTTATATGAAATATATACAAGCAAAACAAAACAAGTTGTAATGCCAAAGATTGCAAAAATGAACTTAATTACTTGTTTATAAAATGTTTTATATAATATTATACATCTACATTTCAAAATTTTTATACTGAATTTTGTAGTTTTATTTAATTTGATACTATTGTATATTATAATTTATTGATTATTTTCATGGATATTAATTTAAAATCTTTGCATAAATACACTCCATATTGGTAAAAAGTGTAACTGGAATGATTGTATATTAAAATGTCCAGTTGGAATACATAAAATGTAGGTGGATGGAAACTGAAACTGGAAAATGAGGGGCAGCAATCTTTAAGTTCTGTAATTTAAAATAATGAAAAAGAAGAAAGAATTGCAGTGATGTATGTTAACCCAACCTTTATTTTTCTGGTTTTTCTTCATCAATTTGAAAACAAAAAAAATCAATTTCAGATCGAGTGTACAAAGTTCTTCCATTAACCAGCATTGTTCACATTACAATTACAATCCTGAGCATTGTTCTGGGATTGTCCTAAGGTTTTAACAAGAACGTCTCTTAACCACAAATGAACAATAAAGAGAGATTTTTTTTTTTTCCCAGGTGAAGAGATTGTTGTCGCTACGACACGTATCGAGACAATGCTTGGTGACACAGCTGTTGCTGTTCACCCGGAGGATCAACGATACAAGCAACTCCAAGGAAAGAACGTCATCCATCCATTCCGCAACGAACCAATCCCAATCATTGCTGATGACTTTGTTGACATGAACTTTGGCACAGGTAGGTTAGGCTTTTAGTACTTAAGACCTATTTTACTTGATTTATAAGGAGGAGTAGTAGGAGTAGGAATATTTTTGGAGTGAATCACACAAGAATATCCCACCAAGTCAGAAGACTTAGTGGGTGGTGGATTGGGCAGTACAACGGGAGACAATTTCCTACTATTTTTTGAAGAATGTACTGCATTCGCATGGGCCATATTTCACACAGGACCAACGACTTAGACGTCTCATCCGAAAGATGGTATGCTATAGTAACTTGGATTTCAGCCCTCCAGCTGAAACACATGGAGAGCAGTGATGGGAATTGAACCGGTTACCTAGAGATCTCCAAGGTTCAGCGCACACACAGTGGCTACAGTACTTTCAATTTGTATTTGGTTATTCTTTTCTTGGCCTGTTCAGTAAGCAGTTGCTGTTCCCCTAGTTCCCAGTGCATTACAAAAAATGTAATGACAATCATTGTGTGTGCTAAAATTAATTTGTAGATCCTTTATGACAGCAGAATACTCCCACTTGTTTCTTGATTTCTTGGCCTAAAGTGTTAACTAAATATTAAACACCATTTTCTTAAAAATGACAATAATAAATGGTGTGAATGAATTGTAAGACAATGTATTATTTATTATGATGATTATAATATTATTATAATTTTCAATTATAACTCAATTTAAATATAATTCATTGATTTTCTTTGACAGGTGCTGTTAAGATTACACCAGCCCATGACCCCAATGATTATGACTGCGGTAAGAGGAATAATCTCCCATTCCTTCAAATGATAGATGATGAGGGATATATCACAGATGTCGGAAAACAGTTTAAGGTAAAAAAAAAAATAATAAAAAGTCTGATAAAATATGTTGAGGATTAGGGAATTATTATAGATCAACATTTCGAGGTACCTTTATGAATCAGAACCTATAGTGATACTTGGGAAACATCCCAAACAATTTGAGATAAAAACATTATTTATTCTGAATAAACATATTATTGAAGAAAAAAATTAAAAGCATTTTTCTCATGAATTGTGTATTATTATTTCTGTTATGATTTTTGTAGTTGAATAATACAGTCTGATAGAAACATGTAAACATAGACTTAGCAGGGCACATGTTAAAATCAGTAACATTTTGGAAGGGAAATTTAGTAAAGCAAGTCAACCTAATTTGTGCAGGCAAGATAACATAACCAGGGATGTCACCAGTTTTTTGGAGTGCTGGTCGGTGATCATCCCGCGTTTTCCCGGGAGGCAGTGTACTAGCTAGCCTAATAAAATCGCGTCAGCGATTTTTTTTTAGGCTAGGCCCAGGTAGGCCTAGGCCAGAATTTGAGGAATGCAACAAAACAGATGAAGATGAGACTTACTGTAGGCCTAATTAAATTCAATAGTTGACATGCTTTGTTTTAGATTAAAAAATAATAATGAACAAATTCCGGCGATAAAGCGTCGATCCGACTGTACCCAGCCGCATTGTTTGCCGTAATTTCACATGTTTTACGATTACCACGATGAATGTGTATGTCACTGATTCATGTGCACTCATGTATTTATTTTTTGTCCATTTACACATTATATATCTATTATAACTAAAAGTGAAAAACTTAAAATACAAAATGAAAACAAAGTAAAGAAATAAAACATAAATCAGGTTTCGTAAATTTTTAATAATCTTCCTGCCCCGGATCATGCTCTCATAATAAAACACTTGAATGGTCATGATTTCAACTTTAACCTTTGAATGTGTACAGCAACCGTGTCATGCTGGCCCATGACGTTCGCTATGACTCAACTGGGACTAGGCTGTTCAGTTAGCGATGAATAGCAGAGCAGTGCAGTATTTTGTTACAATTAACGTAACCACGAAAATATTTATTGTATTCTTCTTGTCTTTATCTATCAATTTAGCTTGTCTATTGTGTTTTAGGTAAACTAATTATTTTGTTACAATTTGTAAACTGTTGAAATAATAGTGGTGGTCGGGAGCCTGTAAATCCTGGTCGGAAATGTTGAGTGCTAGACGGGCCCGTCCACCGCTGACCAGCGTGGTGACATCCCTGCATAACAATGTGACAAAGATAAATATTTGATAATAGGTAGACAGAATTTTAAAAATCAATTCATTACCATATGATTATCTAAAATTGCACATATCATACTTTCAGTTTGTTTTATATTTCTTCAGGGTATGAAGAGATTTTTAGCCAGGACAGCGGTATTAGAGGCACTGAAGGAGAAGAACCTATACAGAGGCACCAAGGACAATCCCATGCTGATCCCTATATGCAGGTGGTTATTAGTTTTGAAAAACAATATTGAAAAGTTTTGATATTTATATTCTAGATGTTTACAGTATCTATAAAAGTCTGTCCAGATTATCAAATTTACTTTGACAAAAAAAAAGCTGTATGTCCATATATAATGATGATATGCCTATATATGGTCATGTTGTGATGTCATCATGACCATATTTAGGCATGTTGTATGTTTTTGTCAAATAAAATTTGATAGTCTGACAGGGCTTAAAGAAACAAATGAGGTATGTCGTGGCGAAATAGTTAAGTTGTCGCTCAGGTCAGTATTGAGTAAATGAGCTATAGAATATGGGAGCTCAAAAACTGCCTAAAAATCCAAATTTCTTTTTCATTATAAATCATTAGTTTAATGTCTTATTAATCATGTCCCGAAGTATTAGTTCTGGAAGTGGTCAACAAATCGTTTATTTAATGTTATCTAGATAGTTAATTCTATTAAACAATGTATGCACAAATAACTTTGGAAAGCAATTACTCAAAATCATGTTCATCTTGAATCTAAGAGTGCTGTACTTCACTTTCCAATAACTTAGGCTTGAAATGTCCAATTTCAATGAATGACCCCTCATTTTGAAGATCACATACTTAGGCATCTGCAAATACCAATAACTTGAATTTCAATTTTTGCTACAACTTAGCCATTTTGCCACAACATGCCTCAAATTATTACAAAAATAACATATATCAAATATTTGTGTCTAATATGTTATTGGTGATCCGCTACACTAGCGGATCACCTCTTGTTATTGTCAGGATCAACATCTTTTTTTTCTTATTCTTCTTTCTTTCTCCCATTTTCTGTTCGCACGATATCTCAAAAAAATGCCACGAGTTACGCACAATCGCGGTCAACGAACATTTGGCTTGGTCTGGAATAGACATGGTAAGCTTTTCAACGCGCTCAGTCATGCGT
>NW_022746848.1:87000-142034 GCF_011630105.1 Anneissia japonica | reverse complement strand
ATACTACCGTGCGCACGGACGTTAAGACGTATGTGTACACATTCGTAAGTCCTTAAAATGCTCAAAATTACTCTTTTTCTTTAAAATTCCTTTTAAAATGCTCAAAATTACTCTTTAAATAGAGCATGCTTTAGAATATTATACTTTTCAGTCAGAACCGCGTGTGCTTCGTGAGGGTCAAAGTACGGCGGATCACCTAACTCGTCCTCAGTGACGAGTTCAAATCTAGTTTTTGAATTGTTTTTGTTTTTTTTTTAACTATTTTTCCAAAAGAGTAAGTAAAAATATTATCAATTTTTAATTTAAATCTGGCTCCAGAAACCTGTGTTGTCATGCAGTGCAGATATAGAACTTAACGAGTTAACCTTTATGCTTTTGATTTTTCAGTCGTTCTAAAGACATTGTTGAACCGCTGGTCAAGTCTCAGTGGTTTGTGGACTGCACTGAGATGGCTGCTGCTGCTGTGCAAGCAGTTGAGGATGGAGATTTGGAGATAATCCCTGACATGCACATAAAAACCTGGAATCAGTGGTTGAAAAACAGCAGGTGAGGATTCAAGATGACACTGGTCCAAAGTCTCGAGCAAGTTGCAGGAAACTTTTGTAATTCGTAACAGCAGGCAAGAATTTCCCTGAAAACAAAGCATCTCTCCCGCAAATTCATAATTTTTGCGTCACCATGCAGAGCAAAATAACTTAACTGTGTTATGAGAAGATCATTTAACCACATTTGTTCTAAGTGACTTCCAACTTTCAAACCCTCAGATGATTTTCAGAAAGGTCAATAAGTTTTTTTGTATTGGATAGCACTGTCTTGTATATAAAAATTTCTTTTTATTTCTTCTTCATAGGGATTGGTGTATCTCGCGTCAACTTTGGTGGGGCCATCGTATCCCAGCTTATTTTGTAACTGTGGATGATAGCAGTGTGCCACCTGGAGAGGTATGTATACCTTGTTTGAAATGCTGATGGAATTAGAGGAGTCATGTAATACAGGTGTTTGGAATATTAATAATATGATAATGATGATAGTTATTATTTTTGTTATGATTGTTATAATGAAGATAATGGTAATTGTAGTTATAATGGTACATAATGGTGATAATAATAATAATTATAATTATAAATAATAAATAATAAAATAATAATGGGAATTTTGCTGTAATGATGGTAATAATAACAATAGGTTTTGTAGAATAATTATAATTATTATTGTTATTACTGAACTTAGATGGTGATTGTGATGACCTTGTTTTTTGCTTTTAATTACTGTTTTTGCATTTATTCTGTTTTGTTTTTTTTTTTGGTTTTTTTTAAATTTATTCTTTATTTTATTTTTTGCTTGCTTTTTGCTTGATGTTGTATTGTCTATTATATTTTATCTTACATTTTAATGATGTTTTTTTTATACTGGATGGGAGTGGTTCTCAAACAATTGTTATAGTAATTAAGTTTACTTTAGAGATCAGGCCCTCCCATCAAGATTATTCTATTGTGCAATAAAATAATAAGAATAAGAAAAAAGAATAAGAATTGATTGGAAGATGGTGGTGGTGGTGATGATGATAATGTTTATAATATTGATAATACTGATATTGTTGATGATAATACACCTGGATAGTGGATAGTTTTTTGGTAGTATAAGTTGAATCTTGTCAGGGCAGACCTGCATTCAGTGTAAGTAGACCTATTTTTAAGAAGAGATACATACTAATTGCAAGATAAATTGTTTCATTGGCAGAGAACATTGAGCCTAATAACTGATACACATGAGATAAAATATTAGGTCGCACGCATGCTAAATATTATACAAATTTCCACAATAATTCCTACCGAGATACTGTAAAATACCTACCTTGCTAAAGGTCTGTACATTTTATGTGTGTTATGGCACAGATTGTGCACATGTGCATAGAACCTTATTAAATTATTTTCTGAGTGTTGCAGGCATCTTTTTTGTCACCTGATATTATTTGTGATGTGTGCTAATTTCACACAAATAGGCATTTAGCATGCATATTACACATTTTCTCATTTTAATCACAGGTCTAATATTTTAGTGCTATAATTTGAGCATTGCAGTCAGCAAGTCCAATTCTATATGTGGAGCTCATCCATCTATCCATTTATCTATAAGTATTTACACCACATGTTTTCACACTGATGCAAAGTATTTATTAAAGAGTGTCTCATTAACTAACTAAACTAACTGGTGAATATGATATGACAGTTTAAATGTTTATATAAAATAATACAATATAAAATAAGATGACTTTTGATACAATTTAGTTCCATTATGTATTAATTTTGTGTTTGCTTATAGGATACAGACAACAACTATTGGGTGAGTGCTACCACAGAAGAGGAAGCATTGGAGAAAGCAGCTGCCAGGTTCAAAGTTCCCAAGGATAAGATTCAACTCAGGCAAGGTATCAATATAAATTCTTGCTTCTAGCAAGCTGGGTATCACATTTATTTAGCTTTAGGTACAAGGGCCAAGGATATGGCAAACAGTGGACTTCAAAGTGGTAATCCCTTCGCAAGACAGACATGCACACAGGATGCTCTACATAAACTAAGTCTCAATATGAGTCTTAGTACATGAAGTTGTGTTTGGTCGTGAGAAAAAATGTTGTTACAGTGACAGGAATCAAACCCAGGATCTGGGGATTGGAAGCCATGCATTTCAACCACCACACCTATACATGTTTCTCCTGATGCAAATCCAGTTATTGTCTGTTCCATCACGACAATAACAATTACTATCATTTCACCTTGTATTATGGATGTCTTTCCTCATTCCTTTTATCTCTGCTGCCTTCTATTTGATCATATTTATTACAAACAAATGAGTATCATTTAATACATAAATAAGAAGTTCCTTTCAATTATTGGCAACCATAATTTTCACCTTATGTTTTTAATATGTTAAAATATGTTTGTAAACATTTCATCCAGATATTTATTAGACATTGTTTTATGCTGTGTTGATATATTTTTATAAGTTTGTTTTTTCCTTTTATATTTTGATTTGTTTTTAATTGACATGATTTTTTTTCAGATGATGATGTTTTGGATACATGGTTTTCATCAGGCATTTTCCCATTCTCCATCTTTGGCTGGCCAGATGAGGTATATCGCATTATGTCACAATACTTTCAATATTAAATAAAGAAGTGCATTTCCTGTATTTTTGCCTTTATCTTTGGTGGTCTGATCAGTGCAATAGCATTGTACCCCTTAGAGCCTAGCATTAAAGATTTTTAACATAAACTTACAAGTTTTATATTTTTTTGTGTAAACATGTGAATTTTTTTTCAGCATTGACATATATTAATATTTTTATTTTTGTGTGACCTTAGACCCCTGACCTGAAAACCTTCTATCCAGGTACGCTGCTGGAGACAGGCCATGACATTATCTTCTTCTGGGTAGCACGCATGGTAATGATGAGCCTGAAGCTCAATGGCAAACTACCGTTCAAGCAAGTGTATCTGCACGCAATGGTACGTGACGCACATGGCCGCAAGATGAGCAAGTCGCTAGGCAACGTGATTGACCCAGTCGATGTTATCAAAGGGATTACATTGGAGGTGCGCTTTTAGATTTTTTCACATATTTGTTACACTTTTGTTTTACATAATATATAAAGCATTGTATGATTATATTGTTGAATATTAGAGCAATTTTGTTTTTAGGAATTCTAAGACTTTCTATCTAAATTCAGTTGGTCGTAATAATACAATATGTACAGGTTGAACTGTGTTTTTGTGTTATGTTTAAAACAAATCTTTCAAACCCTTTGCTTTTCACATGCTAACCAGGCATTTTTTTTTTGTTTTTTTATGATTTGGCATGTGTCTGACTCAGTAAATAAGTTCAAGTTCCAAAGGTGAAATACAGGTGAAAATATCCAACTCCTGGGGTATAAGCTAACCTATTTGCTATTTGCTAGTACACAAATAATGAATGTTTTATGAGTGCAATGGGAAGAATATTTTTCATGAGCTGAAAGGTTGACTGTTCCATTAAAGAGACAGAGCCGAGTTGAATAGAACATTCAATCTTTCAATGAATGAAAGTATTTTTTCCATTACGCGAATAAAAAGCATTAATTATTTCATAAATTTTTTATTTATAAAGCAAAACACTAGCTTTTTCTGGATTGAGCAGTCCAAGTTAAGTTAAGGCATGCAACTGAAATGCACAGTGGAACTAAATTTCCATGATGAGTGAGGAAATGGTATAAATAGCCAATCTCATGTGATACAAATCCACTAGTCAAATGACAAGAATTTATTTAGGTGCGTTATAAAACTGTATAATAAATTTCTAATTAGTGAAGAGGGTTGATGTGGAAAGCAGTTGTAGTTATGATGCCCACTCTTGAATTCCCAATGACCTCGATTCAAAGCCAGATTCTCAAATGTAAAAGCATTTGTTTTTTGCTCTATTCTGTAGTTTGATACCTGTAATTATTTGTTGTACACAGGGCTTGCACAAGATTTTAGAACAGGGAAACTTAGACCCCAAAGAAGTACAGCGGGCTAAGGATGGACAGAAGAGGGACTACCCGAACGGAATACCTGAATGTGGTACTGATGCTCTTCGATTTGCGCTTTGTGCGTACACAGCCCAGGGTCGTGACATCAACTTAGATGTGATGCGTGTACTCGGGTACCGTCATTTCTGCAACAAGATGTGGAATGCAACTCGCTTTGCAACAATGACCCTAGGAGAAGGCTTCACACCTAAAGCTAAATTTGAGGTATTTCCTTAGAATGTTGCAATTTACCCTAAGGAGTATCATAGCAGCCCAAGTTTGAATCTCAATTTGAGCGTACTTCATAGTTTCAACTATATGTTCTCATTATTGTAATTACAAAATGGACTATAATCTGTTTTATATATTCTTATTATTTATTTTTGGTTGTTTTTTTAAATATCATTGTTATTGTTATTATTAATGTTGTGTTATTTTTTTTTATATTCAATCAAATTGTTTGCAATCATGAATTATGCTGTAGATTTTACCTAAAGAGCATCACATTACCTGGACATAAGGACCCAAATTGATATAATTTATATTGCTATGTTTATTTTAATGTAGCTTTGCGGACTGGAAGGCCCGATGGATCGATGGATTCTTAGCCGATTAGCTAGCGCTGTCCAGGCGTGTGAGATTGGTTGGCCTGTATTTGATTTTTCCTCCATTACTACCTCAATTCATCACTTTTGGCTGTATGACCTATGTGACTACTACTTGGTAAGATATAAAATTATTAGACATTTTGTATCAAATAAAATGTATTGCAGACAAAGACAATGTAAAGAATAATATCACTTTAAATAAATATGAATATAGCAAGTAGGAATTAAAACAAGTTATGGCATACATGAAACAGCTTAGGGTCAGAATAGCTAGGAGAGCTTCACAGTCAATTGCAATTTTTTTTAAATAATTGAAACATCAAAATCATAACATTAAAAAGATTTTCATGTTTACTATGTTATATTTTTTATATAAAAATAAAAATTATTCAGTATTAATATTATAATTAATCATGCTGTATTCAATACCATTCATTTCATTTATATTATATTAATGTGATCTATTAATTTATTATAGGAATACATGAAGCCTATTGTGCAGTCTGGTGATTCCGCTCGTGTTGATGCCGTCCGTCAGGTCTTGTACACATGCCTTGATATCGGCCTACGACTCATCAGCCCGTTCATGCCATTCATCTCCGAGGAACTCTTCCAGCGTTTGCCTAGAAGGACAGAAGGAGAACCACCAAGTATATGTGTCACTCGCTATCCAGATGTTAAAGAAGTAATGAAAACTCCACAATGTTTTTACATTGTTATCATTGGATTTAAGATAATGGATTCAGCATAATGACGTTACAAGTTATTTTATGAAGAATAAATATTTCAATTTTTGTTTGAACATTTTTTTTTTGCAGTGTCCATTTAGTAATGAGAAGTTGGATTCAGATGTTGAATTTGTGCAGTCTATTATTAAACAGATTCGATCATTGCGAGCTGATTACAATCTCGTCAAAACAAAAGCAGATGGTAGGTAATATATAAAATTGCTGCATTATAATTGCTGTTGTCACTGCAATTTTCATTGTTATTGTTAGTGCTATCATCATCATTATCATTATTTTCTACATACGGATGTCAACAAAGTCAATAATCATTAATTTATTAATGGTAATTGTTAGCATCCTGATGGAATATACAATAACTGAATTTGTGTAAAGAAAATCAAGTATAGTTGTAATTTTTGCCCAACCTGATGTGAAAATGTACTGAATACTCAGTATGTATGAAAAAAAAACAAATACCGCAGCCTGGAGAAAGTGTGTTTGGTTTCACCTGAGAAAAACTTTTAACACGTACTGAGTATTCAGTACATTTTCATGTCCGGTTGGGCAAATATTACACTTATACAATAGTTTATTGATTTGATTAATTATGATAATGTAGTTTTTTATTAATTTTGATCTTAATGGGGTATTATTTAACACCGCATGTGGGGCAAAACGAATTGGGTTTAGTTGGTTTTTAGAGTGGTGGAGTCCTGATTTGTGCTACAATATTTGGTTGCTGCTAGCAGTACTGTCTTTCCAACCATCTTTCACTTGGTGTGTGCCATATGCACATATTAATAATGAAGTTGATAATGATATTGTAATTATTTTGATAATAAACATAATAATAATTAGTATTTAGCCATTATAAAAAACCATTTAATTTGGGAATAGAATGAATTTGAAAAGATAAATTAAAAACTGGAAATATCCTTATTGTTTTAATAATTACAGTTTACTTGGAAAGCTCTGATGAAGAAGTTGTAACCATAATTAAGGAATTCACAGACACAATCCGTACCCTGACCTACTCGTCCAATGTGAAGACACTCCTAAATGAAAAACCTCCAGTTGGCTGTGCTATGATGACAGTGTCTGACAAATGTCAAATTCACTTGATGCTTAAGGTGAGTCTGGACTGACATTTTGTCATTTGCCTCTGCTTCATTGATTATTACACTAGTACTGTTCTGAAGGAGTCATGGCCATGGACCTCACTTAAGGTGGTTGGGGACAGCAGTGCCTTTTCCAAGTCTGTATGCTGTTGGTTAAATCAATTCAATATATCAAAATCGTTTTTCCTCTTTAACCACTTTATTATTGGCTTTAACCACTTTATTATTGCTTGTTTTTAATAGGTAAACAATAATACAGTAATAGTAACAGTAATACTGTTTAATTTTGCAACCTCTTCAAACTTGTATCACATATTCAGATGTATTTTAAATATTAGCATAAAGCATCATTACTCAGATGGACAGTGTGCTTGCTGAACCATAAAAAAAAACCATTATTTTTATATTAAGATTAACAACATCAACATTGTCAACTTTTAATTCCTTAGGGTATTGTGGATGTTAGTAAAGAAATTGGCAAATTGGAGCAGAAGAAACAGCGATTAAATGACCAAAACAAGAAACTTCAAGAAACGATGTCTAAAGCAGACTATCAAAACAAAGTTCCAGAGAAAGTAAGGGCAGCAAACTCAGAAAAGGTAAATTTTAAAATTGGCAGGGGGATGGGGTGGGGGAGGGTTGTCAGATACTTGTGTAGTATGGCCCTCATCTGATAACCAAAGTCAGTCCTGTACCCAGGGCTGACTCCAAATTCTTACTCAGGGATGAGTTGCCGAAACAAACTTACCTTGAACTGAGACAACTATAGTTGTCTCACCTTCGGATAATGCCACAACTGATTTATGTGCATATTAGGAAACACAGAACATTACGAAAATTTGTCCTCAGATTTTTGCTGGTTATTGTAATTGTGGCAATATAGCCAAACAACGATCTAACCACTGCAAATTTTGTTACAAATTATCTTGAGTATATTTTTTATTTTTATTTTATGTATTTTGTGCCATATTTTAATTGTACTGGGGTTTTATGTTTTGTTTGCAGATGGTGCAAACAGAGAATGAATTGAAGAAAATTGAAGAAGCTATACGAACGTTCAAGCTGGTAGAATGATGGAATTTTAGCTAAGAATGCATTTATATCTATATAAAAAGAATCCTCAGACTTCACAACATTTTTGAAGGTTTGCATATAATTATATGCTACTGTAAACAAAACAAGAGCACAATTACAAAAAAGTATAATAATGATGAATTTTATTGTTTTCTGCTTTGCCCAGAATGTATCAAGTTCATATTTTCCTGATGAGAGCATACAAAATGAATATTTATTAGACATGGTGATGTTGGATGACATGGATAAAGGGACATATTGCAATTCTGGGATACAATTCTGGAATTTATTTGTGAAAATCTGTTATAACCATAAAAATTGGTTTAAAGTTTATTAATTAAACCATTTAACAATCAGGTTGTGATCCTTCAAATCAAAATGTTGCTTGATTAGTATAATTAGTTTGGGAACATTTTTTATGATTTTTAAATAAAAACTGTTGCCTTGTTTCAGTTGTACTTAAGAAGTTAATATTTTAAATGATGAAATACAATTAGCAATTCCCTAATTGCGGTGCCTGATAAAGAACAGATGATATCAGATCATTGTGTTGCAAGGGAGTGAAATCATATTGGGCTTATTCAAAAAGAATTAATTAATTTAAAAATTCTTAGACAAGTAATGTTTTTATGGTTATGGATTTTTTTAAAATTGAGCTATTCTTGAACCACAAATGATGATTTGATGCAAATGTTATAAATATTATAGAGTCTTATTACATTTATGATATCAAAAGTGTCATTTTCAGCTAAATATCTCCAGTAAGTTACTTAAAATGAAATTAATCCAAATAATACAGAAAAATACTAGTGATGTTTTACTTCACTGAAAGTCAATAATGCTGAATTATAATGCTATACTAGAAATTGCAAATTGCAAGTGAAGTGCTGCGAAGTACCACTGTATATAAATGTTCTTCGAACAAAATTATGTATACGAGTCAAGTGAAAATAATGAATAATAAAAATATAACAAATAATATGAGACACGACCCATTGTCTATATTAGAACACATTGGGTAATAAAGTCGTAATTTTTCATTTTTGTCAAAAAGTGTCTATAGTGGTGAATTATGGTTTAGGTTTTTTAAAATAAAGTTTCAAAAATTAAATAACAACTCCCTGGTCTAGGAAGTGTACATTTTTTTATGGGGCAAGTTTCCAAGGGCGGGTTTTCTAGAGGCGAGTTAGACTGTCAAAGAGTGTTGCCAAAGTGCGAGCCAGCGTGTTATTTGATCACAAGTGCGAGACATCGCAAGTGTGAGCCAGCGAGCCAAGACGTCACAACAGATACGAGACGTTACTCGAGTTGTGCGAGGTATCGTCTGAAGTTTGTGGAGTACAATTCAAAAAACAACTATAGGTCTAATAATGAATTATTCTGATGTTAAATAGACAATTTTAGCTATCAAGGAGCGACGTTGTTTTTCATTGGGACCTTCAAGGCTAGGCCTATACCATCCTAGCTAGTCTAGGCCTAGAGTAGGATAAGGCTAGCGCGACATGCGGACGTTGGTACAAACGTCGCCTAAAGTAATTTATTTTACCCGGCAGAACGAAAGAAGGAAACTCCGCTTTTCAGTCGTAGGCCCTTGTTTTTTGACAAACAATGACCTTTCAGAGGTCAAATTGCTGTCAAGAATATGAATTTGCTGCTTCGCAGCAATTAATAAAGAAAGATATACATTTTCTATATTTCACCAACTAATAGGCAAGTCTCAATGGAGACTTAAGCATTTATTGATTTATCCAGATATTTTCTCACTCGTAGACCTCTGCAGACTACACCATCAGTTCTTTATTAATTTTTGTATATTTTTATTCCATTGCCATGGCTAGCCTTTTTTGACGCATAGAAAAGCTATTTTATTGTGTTGAAATTGAAAAAAAAAATCAATATACTGTAATTGACAATAGTGCAAATGGAGTTTGTCAAATTTATGTGAAATAAAATATGCAAACAAGTAACACACTTAATTAGAAATTACATCTGGGAAATATATTTGCATGAATGTAATAAAGTTATGAACTGCTGTACTTACAATGCAAGAACCAATTTAACATAATATGTCATAGCCTATAAATTTTGTTGGAATAAACTTTTTTTTTGGTTGTATTTGTTAATTATGGTAGACTACATACAATTTATTAATCAGCTTTAAACATTTGTTTATCATTTAATTTTTTTTTTTCACGATCCGAAGGAGGGTGCGGATATGAGGACATCGTATACCATAGGCAGTTAACATAGCAGTGTGATGAATATTCAAATTAGTGCAGTTACCGTAAAGTGTACAGCATTTTATGTGTACAGTACTAGTTTTTGGGAACTGATGGGGAATATTTTAAACATATCTTTATATTTAAACATGTGATGCTATGAACCATTGATTATTTGTATAATATTTCCATTTCAACACCAATAACAGCCATGTATTTATTTTGTCAAGCATAGAAATAAAATGTTCATGCCACTCTAAAAAAAGAGTTCCCAAAAACTTATACTGAAAGTGCAAATTGTGCCCCTTTTTGAAAAACAAAGTGTTAGGACAAGTTACTGTGCATTTTTGAAAAGGGGTGGAGTGAAGTGAGGTGAGGTTTGGTAAAATAGGGACATATTTGAGAGATTTATTTTAAAGAAAGGGATTTGCGGTGGGCGGAAATATGCTCTCTACTGAGTGCTCTTGTTATTATTGTAATTCTTCTTGTTCATTATTATTTTTGTTGTTTTTATTTGTTGTTGTTTTTATTTGTTGTTATAGGCCTACTACTATTGTTTTAATTTTTATCCCTTGTAAACTTTTTAAAAATAAGTTAGTACTGTATGTTTTTCTCATTGCATATCTGCAGCACATCATCATGTTTTATATGGTCTATTTATGCAGATAAACTATTTAGGTGCACTTCATTTAATTATTTCCTGGTGTAAATTTGGCTTTTTTATTTTCGCTTTATATTTCCCTGTTTTCTTTTTTTTTGTTAGTTTTAATGACTTTGATTGTTGTAGTTTTACAACAGTTGGTTTTACTGTTAAAAAGTGTTTCCAAATAAATATTATTATTATTATTATTATTATTACTATTTTTATTATTATTTATTATTATTATTATTATTATTATTATAGCCATTGTCACTAGGACAATTATTAAAATTCCCAATATAATATTGAAGTGCGTTTTCAGTACATAATTAAACTCCTGTGGAAACCACAAGCGCCACAACTATATTGTCTAAAAAATAGAAACAAAAGTACAACACGTAAAAGAGACACACAATCACAGATAATGTCAACAAATATTTTTTGACTATTTAACAATCAAATCCTCTAATATTTTGCACAAACTATTTAATTATAACATTTGCATGTAATGTATATATAAATAGGCATATATGCATAAATTGTAATTTGCGTACGTGCATTTCATTAGCTTGCATTACATCCCTGGGTGTATGCCTGATATGAATGAATTAGTCCATATTGATTTAGGTTACAATACAGTACAATGCAACTTTGCCAATATAAAGAAGGCCTATTAAGCATTATTAAACATAACAGCATTGTGAAACCTAGCTTTACATTTATCTAACCCTAAAATACCTTTGCTGCTCATATACCATTAGCCATGTTTACCCTGCTACATTACATTACATGTAATGGATAAAACATAATTTTTTAAAAACATCTGCAAATAATAATAATTGTATTCACCCTGTTTATATCTACAGCAAATTTGCATAAAGATCATGAAGATTATCTCTGGAATTCCCTCACTGAACTTCCAAAGGTATAGGCCATAAAAAGTGGTGAAATGACCTCTACGGAACATACAAACCTTTGGACTTTGCAGAGTATCATCGTTGAAGTGAAGTGGAATCGTTGAAGTGAAGTGGAAGCCATGTTGAGAGGTTTGTATATTTTGTATACTTAGGTCTGTTCTTGTTTAAAGTGACATATTTAGGCCAACTTTTGGTGGGGACAATTTCTGCTGAGCCCCATCGAACGCCAAAATATATGGAGCGCCATTTTAATGTTTTGCTGATACAATGGTTGAATAAACGCTGCCTATGTTTATACAATGTTTGAATGAGCGCTATTATGTTGTGCTGCACATAGTAACTCATATACGCCAATGCTCACACATTTGAGACTCGCTCATTCAAAGTCTATCTCAAACCAAAATGTCACGCATAAGTGCAATATTGTCTATAATTTAAAAACATATACAGTATGTATATTTTGTAGCTCTCTCGCTGAATATTAATCATCTACTGCTCCGTTCCACAACCAATGGGTCGCATCCAAATGTTTGGACTGTAAAAAAACGTTGATGACCGAGTTACATTTTTTCCCGCAAAACATATTGGCAGATCTGGTGGTCAGGGGTCCTGACAGCCCTCTCTCTTGGACAAAAAAAAAAAAATTCTAGACCTACCTTTTCAGGACAATTGAGGAAAATTTTCTTTTGTTAACAAAAAGAAAATTAAAAGTCGGGAAAGCTCATTTCCCGCCATCTAAGAATAACATTTTTCTCGGGGAGTATCCCTGACCCCATTTTATTTTTGGGGTTCATCAATAATAATAATAATGATAATTACTTGAAAATTTTCAAGGGGAAATTTTGAAGTCGGGAAAGTGCATTTCCCGCCATTTAGATATCAACATTTCTCGGCGAGAACCCGAACCCTCTTTCTCTTTGGGGTTCATTGATTCATGGAATCATTTTCAAGATCAGGGGGAAAACCTTTAATTCTGAAGAACTTAAAAGTCAATAAAAGACACTTCAAAAGTCAGGAAAGCTCATTTCCCGCCCTTTAGATATCAACATTTTCCCGCCAAGAACCCAAACCCCTTTTTCTTCGGGGTTCATTAATTCATGGAATCGTTTTCTTACTTCTCTTGTATAATGCATAGCAAAATGAGATTTAAAAATTCTTTTGATATAGGTGACCTAAGACACTATGTAGCAAAGATGTTACACAGAAAAATGTGTTATGTGAAGGATAAAGGAAAAGAACATACAGAAATATATTCCACGAAATCAAGTTCCATTGAACCAAGTTTCATTAAATCAAGTCAAGGTGGGTTTTTTTTAATAGGCCTATATATTTTCATAGGTACAAAGACATAATAGCATTAGGAAGCATGGCTGTAGGCTACGTTCAGGCTTGAAGATAAGCCAGGCTTGAGTTAAGCCTGGCTCAAAGTTAAGCCTGGCTTAACTTTGCCGGGCGCAGTGATTAAAGCCCGGCTTAGAAAAGTTAAACACGGTGGCACGCCAGGCCTAGTTACTATAGGAACACAGCTACAAACATAAGCCACCTAGTTCAGACTGGCACGTGGATAAACTCGGTGAGTTAAGCCGGGTTTATTCACCTAGTCTGAACTAGGCCTAAGTGTTAGACAAGACAATTTACCTTCTGTATTAAATGTTTGTGATTGTTACCATGTACATAATAATGATTTTTGCATTAAATATACTACAGACCCTACAGTGAATAGAATAAAGTAGCAATTGTCTTCTGAACTTAATGACCATAATACCTGTCAAAGTGGCATTTTAAGGCTACTATCTGGGAGCTCTCCAAAGTGCCACTTATAGCAACAAAATAATATAAAAGCAACATAAAGGTAAAATAAGATTTTTAACATGTTTAATTTTTTTTTTTTATGTATTTACAATTTCTAGTTCTCAAAGTGAAAGTGTTAATAAATATGTTTAAATTAAAAATGAATCCATCTCTTATTTCTTTTTGCAAAGTATTCCAGATGTGTGGGAAAGATTTGAATACTGAATTTTAATTAGTTTGTCCTGGCGAATGCATGATTGAATTTTTAAGTTGGTCTTTGTGTATGTGATTAATATCAATGTACTAAATACGTGGATGTTTAGATGGCCATACAATGTTCTTTATAATGCGAGTGTTGCTTCTATTCCTAGTAATTAAGTATTGGCTTCTTTCAAATATCAACAGTTTAATGGTGATTAATTCAGTTATAGCCAGTTTATTTAGCCAAATATATTTGATAATTATTGATAAATCCAACTTAAGCAAAGTATTGAATTTAAGACAATTTAAGCTGTTTTTTCCCTAAGCAAGCTTGATAAGTTCACCTCCTGGTTCTCAACACCCAAACCACAACTCAAACAAGACCCTGAGTTTCATAACATGGACTCTGAGATCAGAAATAATAAAGATATTGGTTTAAATGTGTGAATTGTCCGATGTCTTGACGAATTAATCAAGCTGACCAAAAAAAGTTTGCTGTTATCAGGGGCAGATCCAGAAATGTCTAAAAGGGGGGGGGGCCCGGAAGGGGGGCCGAAAGTTGGGTCGATTGAGACAACACTGTCGTAGGGGGTCAAAATGTTTGTGTTCTAGACGCCCGAACATAACATTTGAGGCATTCTTGGCCATCATTTTTTTATTTTTCTCTCTTTTTTTCTTTTTTTTTTCTTTTTTTACCTCCAAAAAGGGGGGGCCGGAGCCGGGCCGGCCCCCCGCAAATCCGCCCCTGGTTATGCCTAACTTTGCCTGAATGTTTGTAAGAATGTACCAACCGGTAACGAAACTGGTCGCCGTCTACCTAGAGTAAATGCCGCCACTAAACGAAGCTAAAGTTTTGTGACTTAATCTACCAAATGCAGCTAAAGTTTTGCGACTTAATCACCTGATTCTGGACTGATTGCTGATGGAGCATTTTTGGGAAATTGACTCCTTTTTTTCCATCCCAAACAAAATATTATTAATAAGTCAACATGGTCCATCTCAGTCATCATAGCCAGTCACAAAATTAGGAAGGTTGTTTTCAATAGCAGACACACACACAACAGAACGGAGTGCGTCAAAACGCGTGTTTGTTAATTTTTAGTGATAAAGAATTACGAAACGTCGTAGAATAACTTACTTTTTTCGTCCATTGTGGCAAAGAAGAAAACGACAGATAGTACCTTTAAGGTGGGTTATTTTCACAAAAACGAGATGCAATGATGAAAAAAAAAAGATTATTATTGTTCATTTTCAATTAATTCCTATTCTTCTTTCTTCCTATGCTTCTTCCATATTTTGGTTTAAATTTAATTTGTTATACTAAATACATATTTACGCATATTTCTATTTATTTATTATATATATATATATATATATATAAATGTATATCATTTTATTACAAATTTATATAATTTCTGTAATCTAGAAATAGGTCTATGTAAAATTTGTGTCTGTATTTAACATGTTTCAATCTTTTGCTTTATTTAAATATCAATTATTATCATAGATTTTAATGATTACATTATTTCATATAGTATTTTAGATAAATTTATAAACAATTTTAAATATTTAAATATAAACTAAGTAAAGTAAATATACGTAGATTAGATCAATAAAAATGGACATATTAGGCCTAGTAATCTTTATCTATTCATTTACACGAATAACATTTTCAATATTCTAATCAATTTTTATATAGCCGGAGTTAGTTTCGACCTAGGCAAACCTTTGCCAAAAAAGTACACTTTCTCCATCAAAAGGCTTCTTCTATGAATTGAATGACCTGTTCGAAGCACGAAGTCCTGTAGACCAAACCCAGTAACGTTACAATGTTTGATCGTACGGGAAATCCACTCACGAAATATTTTCTAATTTTATTATATTACCACCTTTTTATTACATAGATCTTTTTCAAAATATAACTGCTTTTATAACATTATATAGACCTATTAAACACAAAAACTGCTGGCTTCCGACCCCACCGGGGCCCTTAGGCAGGCCCCCTGGACCCCACGCCCCAGAAACCCCCCCCCCCCTTGAAATGACCTGGCTACGGGCCTGAATCTCTAATATTATGTTCTAAAACCACAATTTGGGCCATACTAAACCATAGAAAATCCCCCTTTTAACCCTACAAGGGATATTTATTCCTTGAGCC
This sequence comes from Anneissia japonica, assembly GCF_011630105.1. NCBI lineage: Eukaryota > Metazoa > Echinodermata > Crinoidea > Comatulida > Comatulidae > Anneissia > Anneissia japonica. The sequence continues at coordinate 126,038 of NW_022746848.1, read as the reverse complement.
TGACCGAGGCTAGTCGGTCCCTTGGTTTGGACCCTCCTGTCACACATGTCCGATGCCTTGTTGACAAATATCTGAAGTCACCACTGCCTGGAAGGCAATTACACAAAATCATTTTTATCTTGACTCCAGGAGTGTCTCATATTAAATTGAAAAACAGTATTGTGAGTTGTTATATTGAGTTTCAATAATATACTTTAAATCAAAAATTTTTTGTTTTTTTAGGTATGGATGAGAGTCAGCCATCAGTCTCACAAGAGTTGCCAAGCAAAGGTACTATGAATTATGAAAGTCACATAGTAGACATATGCAACTCACTAAGGATGTTTGGTTATCATATGATCCCTAATGAAGAGATAATTTCAGATGAGCAGATCATTCAACTTATGAGTAACGAAACAAATTGGAGAAACAAAAAACATCTATTAAATAAATTGAAAATACAATCATCTGAAGACATTGGCAAAATTTTTGCTCATGTTTTAATTGCTGTAGAAGATGAACAGGATGTTTTGGGGGAAATCCATGAATTATGTACTGATGATGTCGTCAGTAGTTTATCAGGTGAATGTAAGAAATTAAACTTCAAATATAATATTACAGAATATGACTATAGGTCCAAAGTCACTGTATTATTTTTAATTCATCTGCTGTTTAATGCATCAAGACTTGAGAATCTTATTTTATTCAATTGTAATATAACAGGTGTTACTGTGGAAAAGATTGTTGATGCAATGCATGGGGAAGGAGTTATGTTGGAATTAACAGAAATTGATATCAGTGAAAATAACCTCAATGACATCAAAGGTTCCTCACTTGTCACTTTGTTTGTTTTAGCTCCTAAGCTGATTCATCTTGACATGAGTAATTGCAGTCTGTCAAGTGCTTTTATGGATGATATGGTTAAAGAGTGTTCTAGTAGGGGAGTTGTGTTGAAGTTAACAAAACTTAATATCAGTAAAACTAACCTCAAAAACATCAAAGGTTCTTCACTTTCCATGTTGCTTGCTGTAGCGCCTAAGCTGAATGATCTTGACATGAGTAATTGCAATCTGTCAGGTGTTATTATAGATGATATGGTCAAAGATTATTCTAGTAAAGGTGTTATTTTGGAATTAAAAAGACTTAATATCAGTGAAAATAACCTTAATGCCATTAAATGTTCCTCACTTGCCACTATGCTGACTGTAGCTCCTAAGTTGAATACTCTCTACATGATAAATTGCAGTCTCTCAGATGCTATGGATGATATGGTCAAAGAATGTTCTGGTAGGGGAGAATTATCACATCTTGATATCAGTAAAAATACCCTCAATTACATCAAAGGATCCTCACTTGCCACTTTGCTGTCTTTTGCTTCAAAACAATTAAGCCTTTACATTAGAAATTGTAGTCTGTCGGGTGCTATTATGGAGGATATGGTCAAAGAGTGTTCTAGTAGAAGAATTGTGTTGAAATTGACATATCTTAATATCTGTGGAAATAACCTCAGTGACATCAAAGGTGTCTCACTTGCCACTTTGCTGGCTGTAGCTCCTAAGCTGAATTATCTTGACATAAGTAATTGTGGTCTCACAGGTGCTATTATGGATGAAATGGTCAAAGAGTGTTCAAGAAACGGAGTTGTGTTAAAATTAACAGAAATTGATATCAGTGAAAATAACCTCAATAATATCAAAGGTTCTTCCCTTGCCACTTTGCTGGCTGTAACTCCTAAGCTAAATGATCTTATCATGAGTAATTGCAGTCTTTCAGGTGCTATTATTGATGATATGGTCAAAGAGCATTCTAGTAGGAAAGTTGTATTGCAATTAACAGAAATTGATATCAGTAAAAATAACCTCAAAGACAGCAAAGGTTCCTCACTTGCCACTTTGCTTATTGTAGCCCCTAAGCTATATGATCTTGACATGAGTAATTGCAGTCTGTCAGGTGCTATTATGGATGATATGGTTAAAGAGTGTTCTAGTAAAGAAGTTGTGTTGGAAATGAAATATCTTAATATCAATGGTAATAACCTCAATGATATCAAAGGTTCCTCACTTTCCACTTTGTTTGCTTTAGCTCCTAAGCTGAATGATCTTGACATCAGTAATTGCAGTCTATCAGGTGCTATTATGGATGATATGTTTAAAAAGTTTTATAGAAGGGGACTCAACATCAAATGTTCCTCACTTGCCACTTGCTTGCTGTAGCTCTTAAATTAGAAGTCTCGACAAGTTTTAGACAAGTTACATAAACCCAGCCTCATAGTTTGTTTTTTTTTTCTTATTTTATTTCACCAAAATCAAAGGTCACCCTCGCCATAATAGGATTTTAACATGAAAAAGTAAATGTACTATTTTCATAATAGCCTAAATACATTGAAGTGGCTATTGATATGTATGACAGTTGAATGCAAGAAAATATACATACTACTTGTGATGTAACTGTTTTATTGGAATAGTACTAGCAAAGTGTATTTTAATTTAACATGCAAAACCATGCAAATCTTCAAACAATATAAAGTGTATTTGATTGTAATTTTTCATGTCTGTATTTCAGCAATGGAAATTTAATGCATTTTTTCAGTTTATTTTATATTATTAATGTATGGTATATACTGTAGCTGGTTATATGGTATAAAGAAGATTTTTTTTCATAAGCTTTCACTCAGTCCTTAAAATCAAACATTTCATTCTAATAACATTTTAACTTTATTCTGGAATAATTATAATCAAATTTAAATAAAATTTAATTGAATATCTTAAAAATTTAATTTAATTTAATTTAAAATTTAAATTTTTACGGTCTTGTATGAATTTTATTTTGTTTTTCTTGATTTACTGTATGTCTATATATGAAGCTTAGGTAAGGAGGAGACTAATTATTAGCCACGAATCATGATGACTACGTGGGTATCTGGCTACCCCATGTGGCCTATTGTTTACCAGATTTTCATAAATAAATAAAATATACAAATATGACCAGTGCTTTTCAATATAACCTATGCTAATTCATTGCTTATGTGTTTTGAGAAAGGATTTATTTTTTGTGGTCCTAGATGGAGATACATTACAGTGTAATTTTAGTTGGTACTAAAAAAAAAAAAAAATTGTTACTTATCATCTAAATGTTAAAAGTTGATATGTATGTTTATTGGTTTTTACGGATGCCTTGTTGATATAATTATGTTCTTTAAATTAAAAAGCTTTGTAACAATACAAAAACAATTAAATGTTTTTCATTATTGTGATTATTAATGATTATAAAGAATATTTTTAATTATTTTTTGTAATCAGTATTTAAGAGTGTTTATAAAGATCAATCTTTCTTCATGAAACATGATGAATAAATTATGACATATCTGTCGATTGCTGTAAGGCATAAGGCAATAAAAATCCTATTCTGTTACAAAGCATTTTCATAATGGCTAGGTGAACCCTGTCCTTAAAATAGAAATAGGCCCTAGATACATTTTATGTTATGGCTGATAAAATATACATTTCCTAATTTGTATACATGGTTTTTCAGATGCAGTGGTTTCACATTTCAGCAGTAGACATTCAAATTTGTTTGAATTTTCAACGTGAGTTTAGCTCCAGTTCTAATCTGTATTAGGCCTGCACATGAGATGTAGGTTGCTAGAAGCGTTCTGTGGTGTTTCTATGTAATTGCAGGATAATAACAGGCATTTTCATTGTTATATTATTGGTAATAACAATGTTATCCTGCTGCTAACCCATTGTGCACTCATCCTGGTGACAATTTGCAATGAATTTCAGAGTATATGACAGTAATGGATGTTGTTATTAACCCACAATAATTAAGAAATGGAATTGTAAATTATTTTTAACTAGACCTACTGCTTGAAAAGAACAAGTAACATATTTACAATTCCATTACAAATCAATATAATGTGTATATTTGTTTTATACTTTTAATAAAACTTCCTGTTTCACCTTAAAATTTTAGTCGCTTTTTATTACATTATGCGTTGCCAAATAATGTTGATGATGACGATGACGACAATGATGATGATGTTGATGATGGTTGTGTTGATGACGATAATGACTGATGGTAATATCAAGGTATCAAAGTCTTGGTTTGTTGGGTTTAGTTTAACGTTAATTCATCATCGAGTAAAATACACCGAGCGACTTGCAATCTTGCAAGCGTGATTCATGAAGTCGCAAGGGTATTTTTTGTCTCCTTCATAACCACCATACTAAACCGCTTATCAATGATGACTTATATAGCTTGATTTATTTCCATGGCATTTCATGGTCTCTGGGATTACGAAAGATGTGCATATACAGATCTGATTTAATGTCAACAACTTTTGATTTCCAGTTAACCATATCGTCACTGATGATAATCAATTTACAATCTTTTTTTTTTTTTTTTAAACTGAGATGCATGTTGTGAAAATTTTTTGACATTTCCGACCATTATGATTCTTTCTGTTTGTGTACCAATAAGAGCAAGCTGGGAAGGTAATCCGAACAAAAATGTAAAAAATACTTTATTGCTTAACCTTTTTATAGTTTTTTTTAGACCTCCATTTAAAATTTATTTTAGACATACAAGAAGAAACAATTCCCTGATAATATCTATAACAGACAATAATAATAATATAATAATAATAAAATATATAAATAACAGAAGAGTAGGCCCTAATCGTTTTGTTTCGTTTCATTCGACCAAATAGTAAAATAGTAGCAGTTGGGTAGCAGTCTCATAACGTCATGGCGATTGCACATAATAGAGTGTTTGCACATAACCGAAGATACTAACGGCGTTCCATACTGTTTGATAGGACGACGCGACGCCATGTTCGGGTGGAGGAAGTTTGCTTTGTATGTAGCCTAGGCCTAGTACCTTAGGCCTAGCCTGTTAGGTATATTGTTCACAATTGTTAATTTTATTTGGTTGTTCATAACTCTGAGTACGGACGGCCATTATCTTTACTGTTACGTAATAGTCTTAGTTTGAGGCCAGGGAGAACCTCCTTCATACGTACCTAGGCCTAGGCCTAGGCCTTTATATTATTAATATTAGGCTAGCCTAGGTAGGCCTACCTAAATAGGTAGGCCTAGCCTAGGCCCCTATAGACCTATACTATATAGATAGGCTAATAATAATAATATAGGCCTAGTGACTAGTGTCTCTCCATCTTGTCTGGTAAACCAGAGTGGAGAATAGTGTCTGAACCACTAGGCCAGCAGAACTGTCGTCAGGGTCCAGGGAGGGGGAAAATTTGCTCCAAATTTGCTCCGGGCGATCGTCTGGTAGCTGCGAGTCTTTATGGTGGTGTCGGTGGTGTCTATAGAGTACTACTACTACTGTGTTATGTCAAAGAACTTAAATAGCAGAAGAATGTGCTTTTCTGCGTAGGCTATTTGCATTAAAATCGATGGAACATCCGCCCTCCTGCGAATGGGGTAAAATATGACCATTTTACCAAGTGGAGAAACTACAGGAAACAAAGGAACCAGAGCGGCACCTTTATTATTGCTATATAGCGCCGCCGCGCGGATGGGATAAAATTGCTCTCCGTGTACCCACAATGACTTTGGAATGGATGTTCCACTATATTGGGAAGCTGCTCTATCTTCTGCTATTTATTATCTTTGGTACGTCACAATACCACGTGATACTACTCCGTTGCTATCGTTGCAAAATGCGTTCAACCAGATGCCATTTTCTTCACTGACAAACCATTAATCCCAATTTCTAGAATTTCTAACGTAATTATTAAGATGTTGTATCTTTGTCTTTGTAAATGTTAATCGATGATTAAATGTGTGTTCGATAACTAATATAATGTGACCTTTGTGTTGTTAGTACATTTTGAGGGTAAAATATTAGATTTTAAAATGCCTATTCCAGAAAGCCTATGAAATTGTTCAGGCGTAATGAACAGTACCCAACGTCAGTTGACAACAGAGAGCACCACCTGGCATCATGACGACACGCCTGTTGTACTCATGGGAGAAGCCAGCTGCCCTGTGGGGTTCTTGTGGGGATGAGGTAGAAAATCCTCCTCGAATACCAGTCAATTCGAGCGGATGTCAGTTCGAGCGGATTCCAGTTCGAGCGGATGCCAGTTCGAACATTTAGTGCGAACTATAACAAGGGCGAATTTATCGTCGCCGTATTCTTGTATTTGTTTGTTTTAAATGCAAAAAAATGCTCTGATTACTAAGGTTCTGAAAGGTTTTTAGTACTTTTTGATAATTACTCCATGTTTGAATTACAGTCTTGGCAACTCCGACTACCAAGATGACCGCTAACAAGTTAAAACTATAATAGAATTGCGCACTTTTCAGCTTAAAAAAGAAGAAAGTGTATGTTTTACTAGAGTGCACGAGAAGCACACACACAAGACGAATAACCATTATTTTTTTCACGGTAAACAAAGTGGGGTGGCTAGCCACCCTATTCACCACCCCTCCCCCTTCCCCAGATCCGCCACTGGTTGGGGTTCTGTATTTAAAAAAGCAAATTATATTTGTAATTGAGTTATGCTACTCACTTATCTATTCTGGAACTGTTGTGTGCCCCCCTTCCCCTTTGAACATGTCAAATTTTTAGCTCAAAAATATAATTTTGAAGTAATTCGTATATAACTTGTACAGGTGGTTGTTCGCACAAGTGGATCTTCTTCCGCTCAAACTAGCATCCGCTCGAAAAAAATTCCGCTCGAATTGGCCTTTGCTCGAAGTGGCATCCGCTCGAATTGACTGGTTCCCTCCTCCTCAATGAAGCTCCGAAGTCTGATGTTTTGCTGTTCACAAGCCATTTATTGAATTTATGGAATGAAAGTTCTTAGGTTCTTAAGTAGGCCGGGTCATATATTATTATTAGAGTAGTTTTCGCCGCACGCCGTTAATCTTAACTTTAATGTTAATACCCGACATGCAACGCGATAACTCGGTAAAAAAAATTGAAATATGCATACGTAAACCCATTACTAATGTATTCAAGCACGTAAAATAATGAAATTAACAGACACTAGTCACTATAGGCCTAGGTAAGTTAACGTCGAAAACTACCTAATTTCAGTTATTTTGTTTTGTAGGGGAAACCCTGGGGTCCAACTTGAACGAAGGCGATGAACGTTTGTTGGAAATCACCTAGTTATTTGTGTACAAAATTTCCTGCACATCTGTTCAAAACTGGCGACGCTGGACGCTTTTAAAGTTCTAGTAACAAGAACATGTACAGCAGTGAGGCTCTGGTCTCAGCGCTTTGCGCAGACCCAAAAGGTTTGCCAGAAATAACAGTAGTACACCTAATTTGAAAAAAACAAAAACAACTAGAGATACTATGTTCAGTTGAACATGAACCTAGTCATTTTTTAAGAGATAACCACTGTGACCTTTAACCTCAACCTGTGAACACCCCATGTTCTAATGCAACTGGTCCAATACTTAGTCACTAGCAATAATTTTCACTATAGTAACCCTTGTGAATTTTTACCTATAGATGAAGAGTAGTTTTTCATGTTTATAAGGCCCTAATGATCATTCCTGGTAAATTCAAACTCAATAGGGCTATTTTGAAAATTTGACCCCGATGACCCCCATGTAACCACTGATGACAGACAGGGGTGTAGGAGGTTTCACTGGTTCTTAATGATCAAATTTGATTGAATTTGGTTTATTCGTTTGCCATTTGGAAGAGGTGAATAATATAGGGGGAAATGAGTGATTTTTTCCCCCTCCCCCTCGTAGTCCTAAATATATTGGGACATAAAATTGTCTGTCTTTTTCTTACAGTCATATGTCTCTCCCATCCAGATAGATTTATGTATTTTAATTAGATGTATAATCATGTTAATCTTCTTTCTAGCTGTTTTTACTCGCATTTTACCACTAAACTTGAATTTTCTATATTGACTGATGATAGTAGGGTTCCCAAGTTGGAAGAAATCTCTTCCAGGAGATCTGGTTAAATGAGCTTTCTTATAATATATTTATTTTACTTTGCTGCTTATGACGAATACCCATAGGCACTGATTTCCGTGAGACAATTGATAATAAAGTGACACCTGACCATGCCCACTTTGCACTCGCTGGAGACATCAGCCCCCTTCGGGCAAATCCTGGTGCCACTCCCGGTAAAAATGTTCCATATATCATATAATTTTTTTTTCATTTCAAATTTACAAAAACAAACAAAAAATTACAAAGATACAGTTCAAAATTTTATTATCATAAGTGGAAATTCTTTTCGTTACCCACTATCATGGAATATTATACAAATAATAAATGTTTATAAGTACAATGGGGTAGAATCTTTCACCGAATGAAATATTATATCCCATTGTACGAATGAGAAACATTCATTATTTGTTTTATAAAAAACCTGTGTATCTCTCTTCCCTACCTTTTCCTGTAGGCCCTCGGATGTAGGCCTAGCCTAGGCTGCTGTATCTAACAATAGCAAAATCTTCGTCATATCTTCTTTGCTCGCAGGGTTTTTATGAGTTACTGTTATTTTATTGGCTTTTGTTGATTTGGCATCACTTTCATTCAGCCTCAAAGCCGAACCATTTTCTCATCAGGGCGCAAGGGCTACTGAATGATTAAATCCTTGTTGACACGCGGGCTGTATCTACGCTAGGCTAATTTTTCTTTCTCGCTTACGTCGCATTGAATTCAGATTTTTGTTGTCTTGGAGATGAAAAAGTACTATTCAACGATCGTTGACTAGTACTTAAATAACCGTGGAATAGATATTTTAAATCAATCTCACGTGACCTGTTTTTAACCAATCAAATTACTGTAATCGATTATATACAGATGTTGTATTCAGAGTAATATTGAATAATATTAGGCCAACTGTACAGTGCATGTGGTTACTATTTTGTTTTGGTCCAGTAAACTAATTTTAGTTCCTTGCCAACATTTTTTATTACAGGCCCTTCCATCTATAGAACTTATTAAAGTACATTTTCAAATACCAAGCCTCGCATTCACTTAAGATTGAGTGGAGACTAAAAATACAATGTCACTGTATTTAAATTAAAATTTTATATATTTTATTACTTTAACATAAAACTGAATTGAGAGAAGTTGACATGTTTATAATACAGATCAAAAAAAGTAGGGAAACTCTACAGTAAAAATGATAACAAATTCTTATTTAAGCATTTGATATCAAATCGCTATTTCTTTCCTTTTTTCTGATTGAGTTATTATTGTTTACTTCAGGAATGAATAAAGAGTGATGCAGTAGCTGTACAAGTAAACACTGAAGATGGAAACAAGTAAAGGTAAACTAATAAGATATTTAATTTATGTCAACATTCTTCTGCTGTTTTGTGATCAACATGTTTTACAGTATGATGGTGAAATTGATTTTAAACAATTTGTCATTCCATTGTTGTTTTTTTACAAACATTTCTTTTCATTTAAATCATAGAAGAAAAAGATTTTGCAGATCTTAAGATGGTTGTGTCAGAATGGTTTGATAAAAACATAGACATCAATATGCTGAAAGTTCTGTACAGTGACCATGTAGGAGATACTTTTGCATTGCATGTGGCTTCTAAAACAATGGACTTAATTAATATGCTGATTAGTTTTGGAAATCTGAGTCCAACTGATCTCGCCCTCCTTTATGATACTATTAAGGCAACACAGCAATTTGGCCTGGAACAAGAAATTAAAAAACAGGTGCCATCATTCCATTTTCCTAAAGATACATGGGATAATGTATTTACGGAATTCACACCGTATCGGCTAAGACTTGTGCAGCTAGGAATGTCGCTGATTCCACGTGATGTAGAAAGGCTCAGTCAACATTATGATGTAAAACATACAAACAGCTGGAGTTTGATTATGGAGCTAGAATATAAAATGATTATTTGTGAAGAAAACATAAACGATTTTACCAAAACCTTGAAGAAACTCAAACTCCAACGAGCTGTGAAAGCTCTAACAGAAGGTACTCTATTTCTTGTTTTTTCAGATAATTTAATAAATGTTGATATTGTAATATTGTAAATTAATGACACATTATTTCTGCAGTCATTAAAAATTTTAAAGATGTAGTGAGTAGTACAAATGCTATGAAAACATGACTGATTATAATAATCTTTCAAGTTGCTATAAGACTACAGGTGCACCTTAATCAATCTTTTAGGCCAACATAACCCATAGGCAGAAATATAATTATGATTAGGAAGTTACAACATTTTAAATTGATTTAGCTTACATGCATTTTGTAACATTTTTCACAGCTTAACTTTCCTACTGAGGAACCCATTTAAAGATGTATTTGAAATAATTGGGTGTCAAAAAAGGTTTGGAACTTTATCAAAAGAAAGACGGTTATGGATACCCACTCAGAAAAACTAACCAGGACCTACTGTACAAGCCATCATCAAAAGTAATGAAAAAACTTTCACAATCTCAGTAAACAATCCCAGAATGTGTTCATTGAAGAAAGCATTTATATTCTCAATCTTGGTTATAGTCCATATCCCGCCATGCCACACATAAGGTTTTCTTTGGAAAGAATTGAGAAGTGACTAAAACCATTTTCCAAGCATAGCAGATGATCCTGATCTTATACCAATAAACAGCCCTCAACTTGTGGGAGTGTGTGGCGTGGCATGTAAGCTGTTGAACTTCTGATTGTACAGTAAGATCAGGAGTTCGAGACCAATGCTTGTCAATTTGCTTGTGTCCTTGGGCAAGACACTTTACTTATCTTTGCCTCTCTTCACCGTGGATTATAAATGCTACGACTGTTCCAGTCAGTTAATAAGAGCAACTAGAATCGATTATGGTTCATACAAACCTATGAACGAACAAGCCCTCAAATTGCTCCATTATTACAGGTGTTATAGGTATTTAGTCAATGTTTCGACTCTGATGCAGCATCTTGTCTAAAATGAAAGAAAAAACTTTTAAAAACTAATAAATACTTATCTGACTGGATATGATATTTTTGCTAATACTAATTAAGGAGGTTAAGTCACAGAAATTTGAATAAAATCACATTAATATTAATCCATGTTCGGTAGTAATTGAATTTTAGTGATAGTACAGTATCATAATTTCGCTTGATTTCCACCCAAAATATTCCATGCTATTTAAAATATTAGCAGCTTGATCTGGCCCTCATAAAGATTCCTACAATATGACATTGTACCACCCATATAGAATAGACACCATTTGCTGAGATAAATATATTACCTTTTTTTAAATTTTTAGTTAGAGCATAGATCTATTAGAGTCAGTTGGCCTCTTTTTCTAATAAAAAAAGTGAACATCAAGATCATCAAGTATGCTCAATGACAGTCAATCATTACCCCTGTATTAAATAGGCCTCTTTTATTATTATTATTTTATTTAGCCATCATTTGAAAAATGATATCTGGCCATCTCATAGGTGCAATGTCTATTAAATGTTGTGTCTTCTTACCCTATTTACATACCATACTTTACCTATTTAAGTTAAGACTATCTCCTAGAAAATTTTCAAATGTTTGCATCCAATTGTTGTCCAGCCGCAATTGCATTCATACCAACAAACGGTTAATAATTACACCAGTTTTTTTTTTGTTTTTTTTAGTTTTAAATTTTCCATGTGATAATATTTGATTTCTGAAATGCTCAGAAATTTTGCTCAATTTCACAAAAAAACAAAGTTATTACTTCTGAAGTCTGAGTGCTATTTTCAAGCATCTAGATAATATCCTATAAAATGTTAAGATTTTATAACTATTTAAAAATAAAGTGAATTTGTTATATTTGTATTACTTAAAATGACTGGTATGTTTCATTTACAGATATTTCAAGTGTATTGTTAACCTTTAGAAAAAGACATCGTGAAGGTAATAAAGTTTCAATATAACCAATCATGTATTTTTGTTTAATACTGGTTTTCTGTTTACATAATATTTACAGAAGATAAATGGACATGACCATGACTCTATATATTATTTCATACATTATTTAAAATAGGTATAAATTAATTATATGTAAGGGATTGATTAATATAAACACTGAAGGTTATTTCTGAATTTTTTCTTTTGATTAAATTGGTAAAGTAAATCCCGAATGAATTACAGTATTTCATTAAATATGTTTAAAATAAAATTTAAAAAAAATTCCTCTTAACGCTGATGACTATTTACCATTGAAACAATGGAATAGTAACACACGCAGATTCCTCTTCTTTACTGTTTACAATTATTATTATTTTAAGCATTAACGCAAGATGATTTTGATTATATCTCTTCATGTGTTACATTTTATATTTCTTCTTCTATTTGCAGGTTTAAAAGTAACTGTTAAGCGGAAGATAGATTCTTCTAATTTAGATGATCAGCCAAATTCTAAATATTTTGTTCATTTGTTAACTGAACTTCATAAGTATAAAAAAGATATTGCAGCTTCTAAAGATATTTCAAAAGAAATTTCCGCACCGCTACTTAAAAAGAGTGTCTTACTTTTCCAAAAACTTGCTGTAATTTTGGATGAAGTAGAAGAGGGATCTGTAGTATTTCATCTATCAACACATGATCCTGATGCTTTGATGAATTTATGGGAAGTCCATTCTTGTGGGAAGCTCATCAGAGATTTAGCAAGAATATTAGTCCCAGAGAAACATCAGCAGGAGTTCTTAGATGAATGGATGACATGCATCGATGAAAATGAATACAAAGCTGCTCTCAAAAAGTTGAAGGAAGAAGGTGAGAAAATGTGAAAATGAGTTGGATTAAAATTGTAAAAATATATATCATTTCTTTTTGGGTCCACACAAAGTGCTTACTCCAGATCCTCACTGCTGTTCTTGTTCTTGTTCTTGTTACTAAAACAAAGCATCCAGCGTCGCCAGTTTTGAACAGACGTGCCGGAAATTTTGTATACATAATATTAAACTAGAGGTGATTTCCAACTAACGTTCATTGTGCTTTTTTTTTTACGTTGGACCATAGGGTTCCCCTACACCTACAAAACAAAACAGGGGTTTCAGCAAGGACTGTACATTATTGCCATTACCACTAATAGGGCACATGAATGGCATGGTCGGTGAAAGATGTGTTCTAAAGGTCGTTAGTTTGAATCGCGTCTTGGTATTCATTTTCTTTTTTTTTTATTTTGAATATTTTAATTTTGTACAAATGATCAATCTAAATAATATTTTATTTGTACAAATAAACATTCTAATTATTTAAAAATTTCTACCATATTAGCTCTTCCAAAAAACCCAATATAATAACTTGCACCTGTACCATATTTAAGCGTGAAGGAACGTGAGGACCCGGTGAGAGGTCACTCTTGTTTTTATAAACATGACATGCTTGTTTCTATCTGAGTATAATACAGTACTTATTTAGTCGAAAGAAATGGTGTGAAAGTAAAAATGCTGTAGACCTGACATGTTTTCTCAACCTTTTTGCATTTGCCGACCTCTTTGGAAATGTTAAAACTTCACGGACCCCAAATCTAAGTATTACTCATCGTCGATATTCCTACAATAAGATTATTGGCAAATTAAGATGATTTGCCACTAAAGTTCAACAATACACAGTGGCGGGTCCTGGAATGTGACATAATGTATAGGGGGCCCAGAAAGTCAATTTTACAGATAAAGGTCGAGACCACCTCAGCCCACCATGATTAGGGCTGAGGTTTGAAAGTTTTATGTCTGCAATACTTTTAGGTGGCCGGAAATAGCACTGTCATACTCAAACTTTGAATGCAATTTTCTTTTTTTTTTCCTCCATTATGTTGGATTTGGTAAAATTTAAACCTGTTGAATTACAGATTTTTTTGGGTTCTGAATGAGCTGTGATTTGTGTGCCCATAAGCAAATTTCAAATTATGATACTATATATGCACACTGTAGAAAGGGCATGCATGACATGTAAAATATTGAAAATGATCGTTTGATGTTTTCGTTTTCAAAAGTGAACAAAAATAAAATTTTATGAAGAAAATAAGCTGAAGTACATAGCATTTGTATTTGTAAGCATTCTTTGGGACCAAGCTATTAATAATGACTGAATTATAGTCACATGTACTTATAAAATTTTATTGGACAAAATGTAACGTGAGTAACCAGTAATGTGGCCATCCACAGAAAAATTGCGTTTTTAATATTTGTTTTTTAACCAGTAGTAAGTGGTCTACAGTACTATGAGGGCTATCCAAAATATACACAACTTTTCTGCCCCACAAAGTTCTTATTTATAGTGAAACAATAAGTTTAAGAAGCCATCAATTATCTGCATCTTGATAGCTTGTAGAATGCTAATTTTGTGTAATTGTTCCTTCCTGTTTGCAAGAATTAGAATAGTTAATATTAAAACATTGTATTTTATGATATATATATTTGTATTAAAATAATCACGTATAAGTTGGGCATTTACAGTAATGTCTAAAGGGCTTCCATGTCTAAACATGTCAAGTTCCTCTCCTATCACTGTAAAAATGTCCAATTGTTAATTTCGGTAAATAATATAAACTTACTTTAATGTATTTGTAACCCATTCTTGAATTACATGTATATTTCAGACATTCCAAAGCCATCTTCATACTCAGGACAAGCAGGTGGTAAGATAATGCTCTTTTTTGTGCAGGCCTAGAAAAAATATTTCTGTGCCTCCTGACCATAAAAATTATCTTGATCAAATGCCTCCAACACCAAATAATAATAATGATTTTAATAATAGTAATAATGATTTTGTAATGACAGTGTTATCATAACACTATTATAGCTAAACAGTAGTACATTTAGTGGTTTGGATCAACCATATCAAATATTAATTACCGATATGCATTAAGTTGTGATGTGTAACAAAAAAAAATTTAAATTTTTTTTTTTTCTAAAATGAATCTGGGGTAATGGTCAATGCCTCCAACTGCCGGTCACACAGTCGTGCACTTTTTCCAGCCCTGCATTTGTGTCTTATTTTATTATGCTATTGTTATTTGTACAAATACTTTATTGTACAGAAAATAGTTAATGTTGGGACCAAGCTATTAATAATGACTGAATTATAGTCACATGTACTTATAAAATTTTATTGGACAAAATGTAACGTGAGTAACCAGTAATGTGGCCATCCACAGAAAAATTGCATTTTTAATAGTTTTTTTTTTTACCAGTAGTAAGTGGTCTACTATGAGGGCTATCCAAAAGATACACAACCTTTCTGCCCCACAATGATCTTATTTATAGTGAAACAATATTAAGTTTAAGAAGCCATCAATTATCTGCATCTTGATAGCTTGTAGAATGCTAATTTTGTGTAATTGTTCCTTCCTGTTTGCAAGAATTAGAATAGTTAATATTAAAACATTGTATTTTATGATATATATATATATATATTTGTATTAAAATAATCATGTTTAATTTGGGCATTTACAGTACTGTCTAAAGGGCTTCCATGTCCAAACATGTCAAGTTCCTCTCCTATCACTGTAAAAATGTCCAATTGTTAATTTCGGTAAATAATATAAACTTACTTTAATGTATTTGTAACCCATTATTGAATTACATGTATATTTCAGACATTCCAAAGCCATCTTCATACTCAGGACAAGCAAGTGGTAAGATAATGCTCTTTTTTGTGCAGGCCTAGAAAAAATATTTCTGTGCCTCCCGACCATGAAAATTATCTTGATCAAATGCCTCCAACACCAAATAATAATAATTATTTTGTAATGACAATGTTATCATTACACTATTATAGCTAAACAGTAGTACATTTCGTGGTTTGGATCAACCATATATTAATTACCGATGCATTCAGTTGTGATGTGTAACAAAAAAAAATTTTGTTTTTTTCTAAAATGATTCCGGGGTAATGGTCAATGCCTCCGACTGCCGGTCACACAGTCGTGCACTTTTTCCAGCCCTGCATTTGTGTCTTATTTTATTATGTTATTGTTATTTGTACAAATACTTTATTGTACAGAAAATAGTTAATGTGGGCAGTGGTATGTACAGGATTTTGAAAAGTGGGATGCTAAATAGAAAGAGTACATCTACTGAACTCTACGTAAAATGTAGAAAACTAGGAGCATGCTGATGACTGTGACTATGCAAGTGAATTGATTGTTAACATCTAAAAGTAACTTATTTCCTTTAATTGATTTTTTATTCACATTTGAACAAAAAGGTAGATTCTGAAGCACTTTGAAAATCCCCTGGTTAGGCTACTGCTGGGCAAACCAATTGTACTTACACATAGGACCAGATGAATTTCTTTAAACTACTTTATTTAATGTTCTGCTTCTACTGCTGGTATATATATATATATATTAATATTAATATTACAGTTACTGCTGTTTTTGTTTAATTGTTGTCATTGTTGTGGTCTAGGAAAGAGTCTAGGATGGACCTAAACTTTGTACTAACCTCAAGTTAGGTATTAAGTAATGACATTCACGCTATCAGAACAAGTACGCTTGAAATATTTTCAATGATTACTATATAATAGGCCAAGATATTTAGATCAATGTTTTTAGTATTGAAATATTTTTTAATTAATTTTTTGAATATGAATAATAGTACCAGAAAATGGGAAAGGTTTCCTAGCAAAAAAAAGAAGTTTTGTGTTATTTAACATGCAATTTCCTTCTGATACAGCTTGTATCATCTAAGATTTGAGAAAGAAACATGGCCTGGATACTTATAATAAATACATTTGCTAAGGAATTTTAGTACACAAATATTCAAAATTTATTTGTTGAATATAGTTTTCAGATATAGTAGTCAATAAAAAAAATTAATCACTATTATTTTTTAGGCTTGCATGACCAACTCTCTAGAATTGGAATAGTTTCTTGCCAAACAAAAAATATACAGTAATAATTTTTTTAAATTTTTATTTCCTATGCATGTAATGCAATAGGAACTATTGTATTCACTTTTTGTGTGTGTGTGTGTGTGTGTGTAGACATCTTCAGGAAAAGTTTTCCGACATTTTGTTTTACTGACAGTGACATGCCTAATGATACCCTTGGGATTAGTTTTCTAACTAGCCATCCATCACTTTATTCCCATTGTACTCAATCTTATCATACTGGCCCACATTGCCCTTGTGGAAAATATCAAGGTGTCCTTAACATACTAGTGCAAACAGTACTAACATAACAAAGTACTGTATTGTGTTTATTGATACTGAATTTAGTAAATAATAATTTTGAAATAAAGCCAAATATTGTTATAATACTGTAATTTTATTTTTGCCTGATATATTTTTTTTTACACAGAAATTTGACCCAAACTGTTTACTTCATATTAGTTTAAGTTTTGTTGATCACTATTAAAGAGTGTGAGTGATTTAAGGGAAGAATTTTTATTAAAACTGTGTACAAATTTGTAGGGGGTTGGGATGGGAGGGAAGCAGCGCCTCCCTGGATACATCCCTGCGAAAGTTAAAAACAATCCATAGTGATAAAAGTATCACAGTTGATGTATTAATTAGTCCTATAGGCCAACATTTTCGCTTCCACAGCATAACACAGCAAATGGCCTAAATATGTTTTCAAATTGAAATATTTTGTGTATAAATTCAGTCATATAACTTCACTATTATTCTGCTTAGGAACGTTGACGCCTGCTAAGGTGGTTTAATATATTGTTGTCTAGTATTGTAGGCCATGCCAGCTCCCCACCCCGATATCATTTCAAACTACTGTAACATGAAAATACTGTATACCTACATACGCCTACAAAATTAAAAAAAAAATTTTTTTTGATGATTCTACTAACTGTAATTTGCCTATCAATTAACATAAACAATGTGTTCAAAAATCACTATTTTGGACCATAAATACTCACTCCTCCTGAATTGTTCAAGTTAAACCACCACACAAATTTGACCCAACCTTATATTTTCTGATAAAGTCATGTATCATGCATAGGAACGTTGACGCCTGCAAGGCTTTGGTTTTGAATATTTTCTTCTAATACAGCATATGCTGGTATGATCTAATGTTTGTAGTAATACATTCTGGTTACTAGACAGAACATTAAAATTATTTAAAAATATTAGAGCACAATTAAACAAGTTGAATTAGGGAACAATGTAAAGAAATAGTAGCTACACAGCCGGATTTAATTCTACTCTAATATGATGGCACATTCAGTATAAAAAGAAATCAACATCTAAAATTGTAATCAAATTCTCAACAATATTGACAGGCTCTTAAAAAGAAACTATATTAACTTTTATATGTGACTGCAAATAAAGAAAACAGGGTAAATTCAGAAAATATAGTTGGTTTTTAACATAGTTCTCGTGGTACCCTATATGTATAAGATGTTCTCTTGACTTGTTCAAGTTTCCAATTCTCCTTTATAAGGTGTTGTTTGATTTATTTCTAGTATACTGAGAGTAGGGGTTTAGCCAGAAAAACAAAATAGGCTGTCCAAAATGGAAGCCAGTGGGCGTGGCACTGAGCCGATGGGTGAGCCACGCCCATTTTTGGCAATTCCAACCAAATATTGGTACAAAAACAATGTAAATTCAATTAATAAATGTTTTTTTTATCAAACTTAAATATAATTTAGCCTTAGTTTAATGTAACATTCATTAGATTTGAAGAATATAAAGAATTTGCTAAAGGTGGAGCAGGCCCAATTAGGCTAGGCCAAGCTGATTAGGCCAAGCCGTCCAATCCGTCTTGGTAAAAGTGGCCGTCCTAAATAATTATAGGCAGTTCAAAAGACGGTCGGACGGCTCTTTGGGTAAGCCTATGACTGAGAGTGGCTATTAATGTATGTGAATATGTTACATACAGTAAGATGAGTAAATTCTCAAAGTACAGACTTATAAAGAATCTTATACATCCATTTTTTATTTCATTAAATTTATTTTTTCTCAATGGTACAATAAAATGGACAAAAAGCAGAAAACAAGCTCAACAAAGGAGGGAAAAGGGAAAAAAACAGTGATAGGAAGGATTCAACAAAATTTGGACTGTCTCAGTCTCAAAACCACTGGGTCCAAAAAACAAAATTCACAATGCCTTTTCTATAAACTGCTATCATCCTTTTATTTTACATAGTATATAGTTTAGATTATTTTTTGTTGTATATGTTTATCACTTTCATATTATTTTTATTTATTTGTCTGTTTTAATTAAATAAATAAAATTAAATATTAATTATTTGTTGGCTGTTACCTGCTACATTAAACAAGTTTATTATTTTGTTGTCCTTTATGTAATTATCTCTTATTCATTGTGTTTATTATCTGATATTTTTTCAAACTACTTTTGTATTTGATTAATTTCTTTTATCATCGTGACTTATTATATCATTTTTTCCTGTTTTTGCTTTTTGCATTTTTTTTTATCTACGACTAAATATTCTTTGATGCTAAATGTTACTGTTTATTCTTATACATATTTTTAATTTCTTATTTGCCCCATTCCTGGCAAAATTTCACTAAAAACTTTTTTCAGAAAAACATTTCTGCATTACTCTAATTATTATAAACTATGAAAAAATAGTGGCATAAATTTTAGTTTTACACTAAAGGAGAATAAAAAAAAATGAAAAGTAAAAACTATTTCATAGGAGATTACTTCTTTCTCAACAATTTTTTTTTCTATTTTTTTACCCATGACTCATTGTTGTACCACTGGAAGGACAATGTTAATGAATATTTTTAAAAATCAATCAGCCAATGAAATACCCATTTAAATAGCCCATAACATAACGATACTATTGTTTAGAGTTAACAAGTATTTGCTGTATGTAGAATCATCAATAAATAAGAAAACACAACATATTTGCATTGGCCACCATGAAGTAAGTGTTGGGGGGTGGGTGGGGGAGACCCTGGCCTATTTTTGAAAATTATTGAAATAGTTACCATATTGTCAAAGCGTTTTAGTAGAGTGATGTGTAGTAAAAAGGGACTAACCCCGTGGCATCTCCGGGACCCATTTGAATTGGGACTTCTCCCAGAAAGCACATGTGTTAAGCACTGAGAGCTCATGAGTTTTGCGCAACTGTATCCTGTTTGATTTTTATATGGTATGCCATAATTGGAATTTTCAGGACAATACTGTATAGGGAAAACTGCACAGTTTCTGATATGTATGTACTGTAAAACATTACTCATCATTGGCAGAGCTTTTAAATGATATCAAACACGGCAACTTTTATTGGTCTGTAAATATGTATTATGTTGTTTAAGTGTAATGAAAATAAATGATCAGTGTATATTTCCCTTTCCATTGACACTAATCATGACCATGTTTTATGTGGTGCGTCAGCCATCTTGAAATTCAAAATGGCAGCTGATGATGGGAGAAAAAATGGCACCTATTTAAAGTTCAGTGCACCAAAAATTATAAAGTTAGTCAATAAAATTTATGTTGGCACAAAAATCTAGCTGGATTACATAGCAAACTGTACTTGTAGCTTATATACTTATTCTTGTTTTGTACATTTTAAGTATATTTTGCGGTTAATTTATAAAACAAATAAACACCAGTTTTTGCATATGTTGAGCAACAGTAGTTTTTATATGTCTAGGTTGTTGCCTGACTAGAAATTATGAGTTTAGACACTAAAATCGTATCTGCAGCTCATTAGGTTCCATTTTTATGCTAATTTTAGATAAATTTGGCGACCATTTGGAAAATGGCGGCCATTTCTATACAAGGCATAAAATCAAGTGTCAACAGGGCTTAGGGTGACCAGAGGGATTAATTAGGATATCTGGCTATGTTGATTGCTGCTAACATTCCGCTCCCCCTAACTAAATTTTTCCTAGACTAATACTCATGGTAAATGGCTTTATAAAAATTGTCTGTGATGTAAACATCTTTACCAGAAACAACAGTACAGTAATATGAATTTTAATAAACATGATGCACCATCCTCTGCCACCTTAGAAGATACATCTGAACAATTATCAAGTGAAGAACAGAAGACACTGCTAGTGGGATCAAGTGAAAGCGAGTTTAGTTATTTTAGTATTAAATTGTTGCTTTCTTTGTTGCAAATTTTATCCTTCTTAATTTTACCTTATAATAGAGACTCAAAAAAGTGAGACATCTGATTTACCATCACCTGCCACCCTTGAAGTAAAACCTGAAAGATTACCAACTGATGAACACAAGAGACAGCTAGTGGGATCAAGTGAAAGTGAGTTTGGTGAAATTAGTATTATATTGTTGCAGTAGCTATAGAACAAACACTACTTTATAGTTATTTCACTATTATAGTTCTTGATGTTGCTCTTGCTCTGCAGTAGCAGTATAATAATAAAATAAACATATATTATCATCCTTAATTTTCAGCAATAATGGAGACTCAAAAAAGTGACATGCCTGATGTGCCATCCATTATGACCTTTAAAGGATCATCTGAAAAAAAATTGTCAAGTGATGAAATCAAGGCACAGCTAGAGGGAACAAGTGAAAGTGAGTTTAAATATTTAAATAATATATTTTGGTTTGGCAATGTACGTCTTTTCAAATCAAACATCATTTTTTTCACGTGCAATAGGGAGACAAAAATATTACACATCAGATATGCCATCCACTAACCCCTCTAGAACATACTGTTTATACTTGCAACGATAATGATAAAAAGCTAAAAAGTGGGAACAAGTAAATATGAGTTTAATTATTTCACTATCACTGCAGTAGCAGTAGATTAAAACAAACAACCATATCCTTCTTAATTTACAGCTATAACAGAGATTCAAAAAAGTGACATGCCTGATGTGCCATCCACTATGAGCCTTGAAGGAACATATGAAGAACTGTCAAGTGTTGAATACAAGGCTCAGCTAGTGAGACCAAGTGAAAGTGAGTGTTTAAAGATTTCAATGTTGTTATTATATTGTTTTTTTAATTTTTAGTAATTCTGACGTATAACACCAGATTGTGCTTCTTGGAAATGTATTTGAACATTAACCACAGGTTATTTTAATAATTGAGGTCCATGGTACCAAATTGACTAGATATTTATCCTCAATGGCTATGTCAGAAATTAATTCGGAGTTAAATCAAATATTTTAAGATATGTCACACAATAAGGAAATTTTTAAAAAAAGCTCTGTGTAAAGTAACTTGGATGTTTGCTTGATAATGATATTGCTGGTAAATCCATGATTTTTCTGTTATCAAGAAATCAATGGTGACCTGAAATTTTATACCATAACATTAATTTTCTTAATCAAGGCACAACAAAATATTAAGCACCAAAGCCACCATGTAATGTAAAATACAATGCTTTTTTTTTTTTTTTGCTGTTTAACCATCATCTTTTAATATCTATTTTATCTATTGATATCAGTACAATCATCCAAATGCATCAGCATTTAATATCATGTCATAATTATGTTTAAGTATTCTCTTTTGTGATAAATCTCATCATCCTCTTTCTTTTCATGATTTTCTTTATTTGTCTAAACGCTTTTTCTTTTATACAATAAAATAGCGACCAATGAAAATAATGTTATAACATTAAATATCATTAGATTTAAGTGTCATTTATGTTTTATTTACCAACTGCCTAATTACTGCTGTTACAGGCTGAGGCTATCGGCAATGCCGCAGTGCGGAAAAAAAACTCCTGTTTTCTATCAGCACTGCCGCAGTGTGTAAAAGCTGCTGTTTTCTATCAGCACTGCCAGAATGTGAAAAAAGCTGTTATTTTCTATTGGCTTTATTGCCGCAGTGCGAAAAAAGCTGCTGTTTTCTATTGGCACTGCCGCAGTGCCAAAACACTGCAGTTTCCTATTGGCAATACCACTTTCAAAAAGCTGTTGTTTAATTAATCAAAATGGATGTTTTGAATGATAGAGGACATTATTGTATCAATAATTGATTAGGTCTAAAATATTAATAATACCAGTAATAATAAGAGCTCGAATAATACTTTAATGAATTAATAATACTTTAATAATACTTTAATAGGCATATTTACGATAGCTTGATTAATGAGAGAATAATGAATCAGCATATTAAATCACACATATGAACACAAGACACAGCTATTGGGATCAAGTGAAAGTGAGTTAGCTCACTGTTGTTGCAAGTTGTTGCTCTTGATCTGCAAAAGCAGTCGTAGAATAAAACAAAAAACCATATCTTTTTAATTTTCACTTATAATAGAGATTCAAAAAAGTGGCATGCCATATGCCGTCACCCTCAGAGAAATATTCGAAGAACTGTCAAGTGATGTTGTTTGGTATATTTTTCAAATTGTTTCCAGTAGGAATTTTTCTTCATCTGTCAATAAACCCCAACTATTGAATAAATCAAGGCCTCATTCTGCAGCTCAAAACAACAGATATTTGCACCTTATGTGCCCTTGTAATTTTTCCATTGGGCCTATAAACAATGGTTCACATTGATGCTTCCACAGGTACTGTTTACTGCATTCCGGTTCTTCAGTGAGGATGAGTATGACAGTGGAGTATGTATTACGTGTCAGCCAATTTGTTGCCCACGGTCTTGTAAAAAATAATCACTGATTATTATGGAATAGTAGTAATCCCAATTTATAAAAAAGGTGATAGAAAGGATTTAAATAGCCTCATACTAAGCCTCAGCATTTTGTGATAGGCCATTGCTATGTCACCTACTAGAGGTAATGTTTTGGTACTAGTGCATATAAGCTTGCTAATATGGATAATTTTTTCATTCCTGATGATGACATAATTAATGTCGAAATATTGAATCCCAGCACGATGGCGTGTATTTCAATACTTGGAGTATGTATTATACTTTCCCATTGCTAATTAATATTTGTAAATCGTTTTTTATCAGTAATCAACTGTAGCACAATTTTTTAGGCCTTAATACAAATAAAATACACTAAGTGTTGTACCATTATGATCTATTATGTGCTTGAGGAGCCAGGCAGCTAAGGAAAGGATTATTTTCCTCTTAAAATTGTGCTTTTTACCTTAATCTGATTTGAAGGCTTTAAAAATTCTGTCCTATGATCACTTCATACAGAGACTAGAAAAGGTGAGGCCTATTTTTTTTTATGAAACTGTATCTTTTCCTTCATAAAATTCACAATTATACATTTAATGGGCTTAAATTAACCTAATTTTGAACGGTTCATTTAGTGAATTTAGCCTCAAATACACATGAAGCAATTATCTCATTAAAATGTTAGTATTCAATCAATCTAGTATTTAACATCTCAGAACAAATATTGTGTACAAACTGGTAATAGCCATCTAAAAGAATCACCCATTCAAAAGAAAATTACATCAACCTTTAATAGCAAATTACAGTAATAGAGCCTGGGTTCCAGGCCATAAACTTTTTTATTGCACTTGGTGTGCACCATACCAAAGTTAATTGGCATTCCATTCTTAATTTCTTTAATGAGAAAAAAATATTAAAGGACTTACAGCTAATGTATGATAGATCATAAATAAAAAAAACAAATTTAGATAATTCAAAAATATATAAAAACAAATAAATGAATTAAAGCTTATGATATTAATTTTGGTATGGAAAAAAGATGTTAGTATAAAAAATTACTAACATCTTTAATTACCACTTGAGGTGTTTCTCCATACAAAGGGTACTATCATAAACTTTAATTCATTATTTGTTTTATTGGCAGATAAAAATAAAAAATAAAAAAATAATAATTAGGAAATATAATATACAGATAAATCACTGACATGTTTAATTTTCAATTGAGGAGGTATTTATGCATACTAGTTATTACTAGATAAATTATTGTCACAAGATTTAATGAATTAGTTATTTTTATGTATACTTTTTTTTGTGATTTTGTTTAAAGCTTGCTTTGGATACCTTTTCCTATTTATCATGTTTCCTTATTTATTTTATGTTTTATTCTCTAATAAGTCATGATAAAATGTAATAAATATTCTATTCGCCCATCAAAAAAGCATTATGGTAATCGTTCTTTTTCTTGGGCTTCTGTTTTTCTTTGGAATGCTTTGCCTATTACAATCCAACAGGCAACTTCCATTGTTGATTTTGAGGCAGCTTTAAAAACTTACCTTTTAAACGTGTACTTTTCTTAAATTTCTCCTAGCATTATTTATTTTTATTGTTAAGCGCATTGAGGCTTTAGCATAATGAGCTATATAAGCCAAAATTATTATTATTATTATTATAAACTGTGACGGAAGTGAACAGTAAAGGAACAAGTACATTCAAGCATGAAACAGGAACACCCAAAAATTAAACATGAACCCCTTGACAAACTAGCAAACTGTACTAGTAACTTATATACTTATACAGTTTTCTACATTTTAAGTATATTTAGCAGTTATTTTTAAAACAAATTAACACCAGTTTTTGCATATGTTGAGTGACAGTAGTTTTTATATGTCTAGAATGTTGCCTGAAATTATGAGTTTAAACACTAAAATCGTATCTGCAGTTTATTTATTTCCATTTTTATGCACATTTTAGATAAATTTGGCGACCATTTAAAAAAATGGGGGTCATTTTTATACATGGTGTAAAATCAAGTGTCAGCAGGCTTAGGGTGACCAGAAGGGATTAATTAGGATATCTGGCTATGTGGATTGCTTCTAACATTCCGCTCCTTCTAACTCATTTTTTCCTAGACTAATACTCATGGTAAATGGCTTTATAAAAATTGTCTGTGATGTAAACATCTTTACCAGAAACATCAGTACAGTAATATGAATTTTAATATTAAAGATAAAATATAAGTTGTAGACTTAAGAATTTGAATTATTAATCATCAAAAATTACTTTAAAGAGGAGACAGAAAGTGAGACACATGATGTGCCATCCTCTGCCACCTTTGAAGATACATCTGAACAATTATCAAGTGATGAACACAAGACACTGCTAGTGGGATCAAGTGAAAGTGAGTTTAGTTATTTTAGTATTAAATTGTTGCTTTCATTGTTGCTGTGTATTACTGTAGAGCAAAACAAACTTTATCCTTCTTAATTTTACCTTATAATAGAGACTCAAAAAAGTGAGACATCTGATTTACAGTCACCTGTCACCATTGAAGTAAAACCTGAAAAATTACCAACTGATGAGCAAAAGAGACAGCTAGTGGGATCAAGTGAAAGTGAGTTTATTTAAATTAGTATTATATTGTTGCAGTAGCTATAGAACAAACACTACTTTATAGTTATTTCACTATTATAGTTGTGGATGATGTAACTCTTGCTCTGCAGTAGAATAATAAAATAAACATATATTATCCTTCTTAATTTTCAGCAATAATGGAGACTCAAAAAAGTGACATGCCTGATGTGCCATCTATTATGACCTTTAAAGAATCATCTGAAAAATTGTCAAGTGATGAAATCAAGACACAGTTAGAGGGAACAAGTAAAAGTGAGTTTAAATATTTAAATAATATATTTTGATTTTTTTTTTTTTTTTGCATAGCAGCAATATGCATCTTTTCAAATCAAACATTCTATTTCCATGTGCAATAGGGAGACAAAAATATTACACATCAGATATGCCATTCACTACCCCCTCCAGAACATATTTAGCTGTTCCATGGCTAAAGGCCTGTTTATACTTGCAACGATGATGATAAAATGCTTAAAAGTGTGAACAAGTGAATATGAGTTTAATTATTTCACTATCACTGTAGTAGCAGTAGATTAAAACAAACAACCATATTCTTATATTAACAACTATATCATAGATTCCAAAAAGGGACATGCCTGATGTGCCATCCACTATGAGCCTTGAAGAAACATCTGAAGAACTGTCAAGTGTTGAATACAAGGCTCAGCTAGTGAGACCAAGTGAAAGTGAGTGTTTCAAGATTTCAATGTTATTATATTGATATTTTGATTTTTAGCAATTCTAACATATAACACTAGATTGTATTTCTTGGAAATGTATTTGAACATTAACCACATGTTATTTTAATCAGTGAGGTCCATGGTTCCAAATTGACTAGATATTTATCCTCAAGGGTAAGACATTAATGCAGAGTTAAATCAAATATTGTAAGATATGTCACACAATAAAGAAATAAAAACAAAATACACTCTGTGTAAAGTATTGTGGATGCTTGCTTGATAAAGATATTACAGCACTGATAGACTTTTTCTGTTAGCAAGAAGTCAATGGTGACTTGAAATTTAAGCAGCAAAGACAGGCCAAACCAGTCATTCCACACCACTCCATGTTTTTGTGATAATAAAATAAAAACATGGTGGAATGTGAACATTGTTTAAATCTATTTAAACTCAACTTTGAATATTTATACATCATGCTATGTTATTATTTATACCCATTTTTTTTAATTTTTAGTAATTCTGACGTATAACACCAGATTGTGCTTCTTGGAAATGTATTTGAACATTAACCACAGGTTATTTTAATAATTGAGGTCCATGGTACCAAATTGACTAGATATTTATCCTCAATGGCTATGTCAGAAATTAATTCGGAGTTAAATCAAATATTTTAAGATATGTCACACGATAAGAAATTTAAAAAAAAATAGCTCTGTGTAAAGTAACTTGGATGTTTGCTTAATAATGATATTGCTGGTAAATCCATGACGCTTTTTCTGTTATCAAGAAATTGGTGACCTGAAATTTTGTATCATAACATTAATTTTGTTAATCAAGGCATAACAAATTATTAAGCACCAAAGCCACTATGTAAGGTAAAATACAATGCTATTTTTTTTTTTTTTTTTGTTGTTGAACCATCATCTTTATCCATTTTATCCATTGATATCAGTACAATCATCCAAATGCATCAACACTTAATATAATTTCAAAATTATGTTTAAGTTTTCTCTAACTCATTCTCTTTCTTTTCATGATTTTCTTTATTTGTTTAAATGCTTTTTCTTTTATACAATAAAATAGCGACCAATGAAGATAATGTTATAACATTAAATATCATTAGATTTAAGTGTCATTTATGTTTTATTTACCAACTGCCTAATTACTGTTAGAGGCTGAGGCTATCGGCACTGCCGGAGTGAGAAAAAAATCTGCTGTTTTCTATCAGAACTGCAGCAGTGCGAAAAAAGCTGTTATTTTCTATTTACATTATTGCCGGAGTGCGAAAAAAGCTGCTATTTTCTATTGGCACTGCCGCAATGCCAAAAAACTGCAGTTTTTTATCGGCAGTACTACATTTGAAAAGCTGTTGTTTAATTAATCAAAATGGATGATTTGAAGGATTGATAACATTATTGTATCTATAATTGATTAGGTCTAATAATAATACCAGTAATAATAACAGTGCTCCAATAATACTTTAATGAATTAGCAGTAATGAGAACTGTTAATAATCTTCTTTTTTAATGGACTTTGCTTATGTCTAGCTTTAGCAATTTTGTCACAACAATATATAATTTCTTGAAGAGTTATATTGCGTGACATTGAAAACTAATATGTAATTAACTTGGCGTGCATTTCAATGCTTGGAGTATGTATTATACTTTCTTATCTGAGATTAATCAGTGAACCTTTCAGTAATTAACTTGCATTCTAGGTTAAAAGTGTTTTAAATTATGTTATACAGTAATTTGAGCCACAGAAAGTTATTATCTTAACTTTGAATTAAAAATTGAAAAGAAGAGATGCGAAAAAATGTATAGGGATAAAAGTTTTGTAAAATTTGTAGCAATAATTATTTTAATCATGTTGACGACAAAATATTTAAATTTGTACTCTTTCTATTTTCTACAATTTTGTTACTATATATTCAGCCATTGACCAACTTGTTGCTTACATTTTAATACAAAATTAGTTAATATTTTAGAAAATTAACTGCTTTGCATTAGTTTGAAATAATAAATTAATACTTTAAGCAATATTGAATATGTTTATTAGAGTCAAAGGCCTGTGAATAATTTAGAATGGATGCACTGTCTAGAAGGAAAGTAAGTGTGAGAACATTTTATAAAAAAACTTCTTTAAGAAGCTGATGACCAACCACATTTTGTTTTTTCAAAAATAGAAAAAGAATTAGTGACTGAATTAGTAAATAAATACTGGGGAAAAGTCAAACAATTAATGCAAAAAAAAAAGGATTTTTATTCGATATGAATATTAACGTAGTTGTTAAAGCAATCGACAATATTAATGATAAATACAATGTCGTAAATGAATTTATTACATTAGCCGCTTTTGTTATTTATCCCACATGGCTAAAATCATGTGAAAACAATATACGGTTATGAAAACCTTTTTTTCCAATTCTTTTAACTGAGCTTAAATACAGGAAAAGGTTGCAAGAAATTACCTTATCAGCCAAAGCAAGCAAATTCAAGCATTTCATAATTTATGGGAATAACTGCATTTCATATAAAATTACCATTCATGCTACAGTATATTGACTTGAATATTGACATAGAAAAAAAAAAACAAACAAAATAAAAAAAAAACTTTAAAAATGTAGGCTATATGTTATGTATATATAATATATATATATATATGTAGTTATGAAAGTGAAAGTGGGACGATAACAAAAAAGAGTAAAAAAAAAAAGAATTAGTGACAGGATCATCCTCTAAAACTCATTTGTCATAAATATTTTAAAAATCTGATGGTGTTGCTGTTGTTGAATATTACATAACTTTATTATGAGAAATGTATAATTTCCATAGTTAATATTTAAAAGCATAAGATTAACTTCCAACATAATCCTTTGTGTTGAGTCTGTTTGATTTTGGCTTTTTCAGCATCCGAAGGAATACTTGAGGACTCAGAAGATAGTGACAAAGAACATGAAACGCAACTTGTAAAACCAAAAATGGGTAAGTTGAAGAATTTCAGAGATGTGAGTAAATACTAGTTGTTTTAGTTGTTTATTTTATGCATTGCATTGACTAAGAATTAGCAAGGAGGTAGCAGTCTATTATTCTACATCTTGTAATAAATTTTATAATAACATTTAATTGATCAAATAAACAGTGTAAACCACATTGGTAATTATAGAAACCCAAGAGACCATGGAAGGTTCCAGAAGTTGAAGTACTGTTGAAAAAAAATGGCACCTACCTTTTTCAAATTCAGCGTACCAAAAATGATAAAGTTAGTCAATAAAATCTTTTTTGGCACAAAAATCTAGCTGGATTACATAGCAAACTGTGCTAGTAGCTTATATACTTATTCTTGTTTTGTATATTTTAAATATATTTTGAGGTTACTTTTAAAACAACTAAACACCAGTTTTTGCATATGTTGAGTGACAGTAGTTTTTATATGTCTAGGTTGTTGCCTGTCTAGAAATTATGAGTTTAGACACTAAAATCGTATCTGCAGCTTATTTAGTTTTTATGCACATTTTAGATAAATTTGGCGACCATTTTGAAAAATGGCAGCCATTTCTATACAAGGCGTAAATTCAAGTGTCAACAGGGCTTAGGGTGACCAGAACGTATTAAGATATCTGGCTATGTGGATTGCTTCTAACATTCTGCTCCTTCTAACTAATTCTTTCCTAGACTATTAATACTCATGGTAAATGTGAGTTTAAATATTTAAATAAGGCCATATTTGACTGGTTGTTCTTCGTTAAACCACGCTCACCTGCGCAGTGGTAAAATCCTACTTAACAAAGACGACCAGTCAAATAGAAAACTGGTAAATACTCGTCAAAACAAAATGGCTGCATAGTTATGGCGATACACGCTGCGTAATCGAGGCTGCTTCGGA
The DNA here is from genome assembly GCF_011630105.1 of Anneissia japonica. Lineage (NCBI taxonomy): Eukaryota > Metazoa > Echinodermata > Crinoidea > Comatulida > Comatulidae > Anneissia > Anneissia japonica. Next base: position 95,416 of record NW_022746848.1, on the reverse strand, counting down.
TTGTGGCAGTTTGGGTTTTTTTCATAAAAAAAGGTTTTCATCCAGTTTTTGAATTCTTTTAGCCTGCAATTATTTTTTGACTTCAATGGGGGTAAATATTATAATTTTTTATTTTCTGAAATTTAATCTAAATTATATTAATGCAAATGTTGTTGCTAAACTGACCAATTGGCCATATTTTTTTTGGTCACATGCATAACTTAATGCTGATTAACGCATTCTGGTTATGTTAATTTTCGTTGTCAGGAAGTCTATTTTACGAAATGAAAGTCGAATGAAAATAATACTCAATGAAAATTCGTACTCAACGAAATGAACCAGTCGAATAAGCCCTAATATATTTTGGTTTCTTTGTGTAGCAGTAATATGCATCTTTTCAAATCAAACATCCTTTTTAATTTCCACCTACAATAGTGAGACAAAAATATTACACACCAGATATGCTTCCAGAACATATTTAGCTGTTCCCTGGCTAAAGGCCTGTTTATACTTCAACAATAATTGATAGAAAGCTAAAAAGCAATTGTTCATTTAGAAAATAAAAGAAATATGATAAGTTTTTACAATAGGACAATTCGATGACGATGATTATGACATCATTTGAATTGATTTTTCAAAACATTTTATTATCGTATACACGATAAATCATTTTCGAATCATCCTAGTGTAAAAATTTCTCCTATTTCTTTCTTTTTTTTTATGAACAATTGCTTTTTAGCTTTTTATCGTTATTGTTGCAAGTATACACAGGCCCTAAGGCTTCTTTAGGCCCTTACTACCTTATTAGACTGAGGATGAGTATGACAGTGAGGTATGTGTTTTGGTGTATTTTGATTTTTTTTAAATGTTCAACTCCTTTAAAGGCCCTGCTCAGACAGTTTGGTGCCCATGGTCATGCCAAAACAATTGCTGAATATCATCTTATAGACACCTTGACATCCCGGGCCCTCGGCTTTTAGGGAGTAACAGCTCATAGCTAACACTATCACATTTAATATAGTGGATGTATATTTTTTCTCATGAATAATTGTCTCCTCTCAAATTAGAAAAAACAAAACTGATGGAAGCAACATTTATTCTCAACATGATATTCTAAAACTCCATAGTATTTAATAATTGAATCTGGGATCTATCATTCATGGTTATAGGTGTAATCTATCTCAAAAACTAAATATTTCAATTTTTTGCTGTACATATTTTATGATTCTTAGAGCATGATTTTCCAAAAGAGCTCCACATTATTGCACAAACCAGTGCATAAGAGCAAGTGTTAACTTTTCAGGAAACCCAGATACTGATTCTAGGAATTTCATTTCCTTGGCCACGTCCTAAACATTTAAAAAAAAAAATGTTTTCTGTTGTTTGTACACCCAAGTAGAGTCAATTTCAAAAATATCATGTTCAACTACTTCTAGTCGTCTGTGTTCTCATTAAAGTTGTTCATTCATAAATGGCTCCTAAAATTGTTTTTTGAAGTCCTCCACATTTATATAGCATCTTTCCATTATATGTTTGGCAGTAAATCGCCCTTAAAATTCTTCAACCCACCCTCATTTTGTTACAGCTTATTGTATTGTTTAGCTTATTGTAATTTGTTAGTGTGTAAAACACATAATATGTGTTTTACACACTAACAAATTCAGGCACAACAAGTTCTCTATAGGCTATTTTATTAAGTGTGTACTCAGTGAGTGTATATTCAAGAATGATACTATATTGCAAAATAGGTATATACAGTACAAGGGGTGAATAGGGTCAGGAGTGATTTATCATCTATCATTAAAGGCTATGACAGACTGTGGTCTACTTTAGAGTGGTTCATGGTAGTGGTCAAGTTACCATAAGTATACTAATGCCACATCCCCCTTTCTAGGATCATTATAGCATTTGTTTCTCTACTCTACTTTATTTTACAATTTTATTCTATTAGATTGTCTTTGAAGCGTCGATTATATAGAGTTCATTTCTGCATGCATATTTTTGGTTATATAATGTTCAAATGGTTATATAATATTCAAAATGTTCAAAGGCCTATCGCTTCAATGTGAAAGAACTATTCCATAGCGGTGGTTTATGTTGGCGACGTGGATATCGCGGAACCGGTTCGGCTGGAACAGGTGGTGTTTGGTCCTCTTCAGATAGGATTAGACCATCCGAAGTTGGTTGTTCGCTCATTAGGTTGAGTTGACGGCGATTTTCTGCGCAACACTCCTATATCTGTTTGTACAATATAGGACCTTGGTGTTTTTGCTTTGTTCACTACTGTACCAAACACTTTTGCATTTGTAATATACACATGCGCTCCAATTGGCAATTCTTTCATCTCGTGTGTAGCATGACGTCGGTTGTACTGCTGCTCTTGCTGGTTTTTCAGCCGTTGGTTTTGCAAGCGAAACCTATTCAGGTGTTCCCAATTTGGATTGAGTTGTTTCGGGTGCATGGGTAGTCTGGTGCGTAGTTTTCTTCCCATTAGTAATTCTGACGGGCTTAGTCCAGAATGTATGGGAGTGCTTCTATAGCACAGTAAAGCTAAGTATGGGTCTTTAGCTGAGTTCAGAATGTTCTTTAAGGTTTGCACTACTCTCTCCGCTTCCCCATTGCTTTGAGGATAGCGCGGACTGCTGGTTGTGTGAGTGAAGTTCCACTCTTGCGCAAATCTTAAGAAGTCTGCTGATGCGAATTGAGGTCCATTATCTGATATCACTTCCTGTGGTACCCCGTGACATGCGAAAATGGATTTCAAATGACTAACAACACTAGTTGATGTGGTCGTTGTCAATAAGTCAATCTCAATGTATCTTGAGAAGTAGTCGATTGCTAAGATGTATGTCAAAGTGTCTAAAGTGAAATAGGTCGACTCCAATCTTTTGACATGGTCTGTCTGGCGTTTTCGATGGTATCATAGGCTCTACTTTGTTCTTTCTCTGCAGGCGACAAGTTTGGCATCTCTCTACCATTTCTGCAATTTCTGAACTTAATCCAGGCCACCAAACCGTGGATTTTGCACTTTCGCGACATTTAGAAATTCCTTGATGTCCGTCATGAATTCGTTCAAGAATTTCCTGCCTCCTTATTCGTGGAATGACCAGGCGTGTGCCAAATAACAAGTGTCCTTCGGATTCAGTGAGCATATTAGACTGCTTCCAGTAAGGTATCATCTCTGGAGCTAGCTTAGATTTTTCTGGCCAACCTTGCTGGCAGAATGTTAGTACTTTGGAAAGGATAATATCCTTTGCCAAGTTAGTTTTGAGTTTGAGTTTTTTGTCTGACATAGCAACATGTTTGATCATCTGTGAATTAAATTCCTCTACTTCATTAATAAATGCCTCGTTTTGTGGGTTCTCATCAGCGAGTGGTGCTCTGGAAAGTGCATCTGCTGTGCTGAGGTGTTTCCCAGGTACATGAGCGATAGTGTATGAGAATCGCATAAGTCTCATACGAAAACGCTGGATACGGGCTGGCAGTTCATCGATGTTCTTAGAACCAAGAAGTGAGTTATGAGGGGTTTATGATCAGTCTCTATGTGGAATTTGAGTTCAATAAGGTACTGGGAAAATCTTTCGCATGCCCAAGTCGCAGCCAAGGCTTCCTTTTCTATCTGTGCATAACTTTGCTCAGTTGGCGACATTGCTCGCGAAGCATAGGCTATGGGTCTGTATATGCCTCCTTCTTGCTGGAGGATTACCGCTCCAAGACCATATGAACTGGCATCTGCTGACACAATTGTCTTGTTTGCGACGTTGTAATGGGCTAGGAACGTCTCAGAAGTTAGACTTTTTTTTATTTCCTTGAATGCTGTTTTTTGTGGTGTCCCACATCCACTGATTGTTCTTGACTAGTAAATCCTGTAGCGGCTTTGTTGTCTCCGCTAGGTTTGGCAAAAATTTTCCAAGTTGGTTTACCATCCCTAGTAGGCGGCGTACCTCTGACACGTTGGTAGGTTCAGCCATTTTGGAAATTGCTGTAAGTTTATCTGGATCAGGCGTAATTCCATTTACGTTTATGACATGTCCAAGAAATTTAATTGACGATGTCGAAATTTCACATTTTGCTTTGTTGAGCGTTATACCCGCTTCTTTTATTTTGGCTATGGCTGCGCATAGGTTTTCGTCGTGTTCTTCCTGATTTATGCCATATACAAAAATGTCATCGATCATGCAAACTACTCCTGTGAGACCATCTAGGATCTGTGACATTCGCTTTTGAAATATTTCAGGAGCTGAACTTATTCCAAAGGGAAGTCGATGGAAGAATTATCTCCCAAAGGGAGTGATAAATGTGGTCAATTTCGCTGATTCTGGTGAGAGTGCAATTTGCTAGAATCCTGAGTTCGCATCTAGTTTTGAAAAGACTTTTGCGCCTCCAATTTGTCCAAGTATATGATCAACTGACGGAAGTGGATGAACCTTGCGTCGCACGTTTTCATTTAACTTGGTCAAATCAACACAAATGTGAACTGACCCACTTGATTTGGGCACTACTACAATACCCGCGCACCATTATGTTGGCTCTTGGATTGGCGATATAACGCCTTGCTTTACCATTCTGTCGAGTTCGGCCTTTGTTTTCTCTTGGAGTGGCAAGGGTATCCTACGTGGTGTGGTAAGCGAGTGTGGTTGTGCGTCCGATTTGAGTTTGATCGTGTATGTAGTGTCCTTAAATAAACCCAAACCATTAAAGGTTCCAGGAAATCCTTGCTTTAATAGTGCTTTGGTGATACAGGTGTTTACAATCGCTATGCGATCAATGATGTTCAATGCATGAATTGCAGGTCTACCAAGCAATGGTTCGTGCAAGTTTCTAACATATATATCTTGATTGCTTACATTATCTTTACGCACAAGTTTTCCCTCGAACATACCTACAACATTTAGTGACATGTTTGCAGGTCCATGAAGTTTTTTGTTTGACTTTTGCAATTGAATGTTCGGGATAGATTTCAATAATCTGCTTGAGCCATAGTAATAATCACAGAATAATCTTGAGTTATATCACAGCACTTCTGACACCATGTATATAGCATCTTTCCATTATATGTTTGGCAGTAAATCGCCCTTAAAATTCTTCAACCCACCCTCATTTTGTTACAGCTTATTGTATTGTTTAGCTTATTGTAATTTGTTAGTGTGTAAAACACATAATATGTGTTTTACACACTAACAAATTCAGGCACAACAAGTTCTCTATAGGCTATTTTATTAAGTGTGTACTCAGTGAGTGTATATTTGAGAATGATACTATATTGCAAAATAGGTATATACAGTACAAGGGGTGAATAGGGTCAGGAGTGATTTATCATCTATCATTAAAGGCTATGACAGCCTGTGGTCTACTTTAGAGTGGGTTCATGGTAGTGGTCAAGTTACCATAAGTATACTAATGCCACACTTATGTAAAGCCAAATGATTCAAATCATATAAAACTGATTGACATCTATTTATTTAATTTGTATTTGTGGGTGTGTTTTTTTTCCGAAACATGTTATCTCGTGATTTCCAGAGAGTTTATCTTCTATCTATAAATTTAAACACTGTAACAATACAAAGTAATTTCATTGTCGCCGTATTGTGGAAATAATACTAGAAATAATCTTTTATACAGTATTCATATTTTTATTTGATTGGGTTTTGCATGCTGTTGTTCCAATCCCAGGGTCCTGGATTTAATTCCTGCCACAGTAACAAAGATTTTTTTCACAAATAAAACACTCCCCTCCCTAGCTTCACAATAAGACTTAGTTTATACAGAGCATCTTGTCTTGTTTGTCTTGTGAATATATACGCAGTTTAGAAAAAAGTTTGCTGTTTGACATATCCGGCCTTCAGCCTAAACCAAATAAAATTAATGTTTTAATGAGACAAAAGCATGATATGAATTAACAATCATTTGATTTAAAAAGCTGTCTCACTTGCATCAACTTTTCCACATGTTTTTTTTTAATAGGAAAAAGAGGATTGATAATTGAGTCACTCTTTCAAAGAAAAATCTAAATTAATTCCTAAATATAATTCTAAAGACAATAATGTTGGATTATATGGTGAATTATGTTTTAATTCAATACATTTTTTAGTTCCTATGCATGTAATGCAATAGGAACTATTGTAATCACTTTTCATTGTTTTCCCTGTGTGTAGTGTGGGTGTGTGTGTGTGTGTTTAGACATTTATGCAAATGCGCATGCGTAAAAAAAAGTTTTCCGACATTTTGTTTTTCCTCGCGATGCGAAGTTTGATGTGAAGTTTCTGCAGTGTTCAGTCAGGGCTCACGCTAACCAATCGACAAGTCGGCATGGATGAAACTATTTTGTTTTTGCGGTAAAAAAAAAAATCGACTGCTGTAGGCATAGGCATTTTGAAGAAGGCCAAAAATAAAAAAAAGCTTGCTCAAATACATCGTTTTTTCATTTAGATCTCCATTTTCGATACCTCCATGCGACGTTTTTTTCTGTTGTATGAGTAGTCATATGAAGGTAACTATATCCCCGACAGTTTTCTATGCAGCAGTGTACCCTTTGAATGCAAACTGAAGACAAGTGAAGATATAAAGGCAGCCGACTGTCGGATACAACGACTATCTAGCTTAGGCTTTCCACAAAAACATGAGGCCTAGGCCTAGTTTAGTACAGTAGTTACTGCGATGCGAAGGTGGTAGATTGTTTAATCAATGGTATCGTGTTATCGTCTAATACATAAAATGCATTTAAATAATGTGTGTAAAATTTAAGAATGCACCGCGTGGGTCTCTTTCTTTCTTAGTATTAGCGGTAGTATATGTAGCAGAGTGACGGGAGCAAGGCTATGCCTAGCCTAGGGCCTAGATCGTGTACATTCTTCATCATTGTGATGAAAACTTCGGGTGACAGACGATTGGGCCCAACTGGTGTGGACAATCTTGCCCAAGCTATTTTCAAATAAATTGTAGTCTAGTAGAACACATTCCCAGCTCCCACACTCCCGATATCGTTCCAAACTATTGTAAAATGAAAATACTGTATACCAGTGGCGGACCGTAGGGTAAATTGCAGGGTATGCTAGGTATTAGCCTATATAGGATGTTCCCCTACCCCCTGAAAAAAAAATACCCGCCTATGCCCCAGTCGCGCCCCCGTCCACAAATCATGCTCAAGTTAAAAATCACGTCAAATCACCTTATTTTGCGAGTTAGTCCCCTTACCTAATCACCGATCCCCCACCTTCCCACTCCCATCAGCTCCCCTCCATTTCAAGACCCCTACGCTACATGATGCTATTGCCTGCCAGTAGGAAAATTTCGTAAGCCTATTACTATACAGAATCTGATTGCATTCTATATTCAAAATACAAATGTACCAGTATGTTATTTTTAATACCGGCATGGTTGTAGTATCTTTTCTTCAAAAGAATTCCTATTCCTGTATTTTAACAAATTTCAATTCAAATAATCATAATTCAAAGTTTCTTATATACCGGTCATATCTATGCAAATTTATTTAAACTTTAATCATTAAGATTAAGCCTGTCGATAGAATACCCGATCGGCAGTGGAGGTCTCGATTAAAGAGCATGCGCACATACACTTGGAACCACTGCTTCCATACCAGTGTTAAATTGGCTATTCTGACGCCATCACACGGTTGTCACAATAGCAAATTTAAGCGTTGTAGGGTGTGCTCTGACGCCCATTGACTCACTGAATACGTGATTGGCTGAGATTGAAAACCAACAATGCTGAACTTCTAAGTAGCTGAGAGTACCATGCAATCCAGTGACAGGCCCAACTGTGACTTATCTTGATATCAAAGTAGGCCCAACATTGAAAAACTTTGCTATTCCAATGAACTGTAGCAATCCACTCGAAAAATTAAGGTTTATATAGAAGATTCTGACTAAGATATGCTAAAAAAGAAAGTATAATACATACTCCAAGTATTGAAATACATGCCATCGTGTTGGGATTCAATATTTCGACATTAATTATGTCATCATCAGGAATGAAAAATTTATCCATATTAGCAAGCTTATATGCACTAGTACCAAAAGTGTTTAACCAATCAAAACATTACCTCTAGTAGGTGACATAGCAGTGATTTAAACAAAAGATCAAAACATTCTTACTCTAATGATTATAGATACCTACAAAAACAAAGAAAGCTCTTTTGAAGCTCTGAGCCCATTGTTAAGCAAAGGGTGTAGTCTACGTATAGCGAACGCTTCTTTAAACAATAGGATAGACCAGTTTCGGGAGCTGTCAATAATGCTAGTACTGGAAAATATTAAACCTAATTTATTACTTACATTACAGACGACATTATCATTTTCAAGTATACCCTGTAATCCTAAAACAAATTGGAATGCCTCACAGTTTTTAACATGATCAAATATAACACTATCAGATCGTGAAGAATGTTCTTTAAGTCTAGTTATTAAGCACCTATCTG
>NW_022746848.1:82456-86829 GCF_011630105.1 Anneissia japonica | reverse complement strand
ACTTAATAGTACCTGATTCAATAAGTTTAGGAACAATAGACTCTTCTAGTTCAGTCATTAAAATATTAGCTAAAACTGGGCCAAGAGGCGAACCCATTGAGACACCATCAGTTTGTTTATAAAATTTGTTATTACACGTAAATACAGTTTTAGTACAGCAATCTCTAAGTAGTTTCCTTAGCGAATTTTTCTTAAGGTTAGTAGATATTAGTTTCTTATTGTAAACCCTATCAAGAATTATATTAATTACCTTAGTAAGGGGAACATTTGTTTGGGAGGTAAAAAAAAGAAGAAAAAAAAAAGAAAGAAAAAGAAAAAATGATAGCCCACAACGCCTCAAATGTTATTTTCAGGCGTCTAGAACACAAACATTTTGCGGGGCATGCCCCCGGACCCCCTAGGACATTGTTGACTCGATCGGCCCAAATTTTGCTTGCCCCCCCCCCCTTTTTGGACATCTCTGGATCTGCCCCTGTACATTTTGAACATCTTGCTACATTATATTAAACTGATTGTCATGTTTTAACTGGTATTATTAATTTTTTTATTTTATTTTTTTTTCCAAAACTTGTTATTTCTTGAATTTAGAAGAATTTAGCGTATATAAAGCCTAATTAAAAAAACTATTACTTTTTTTATGATTCAGCACTGTAATAATACAAATATTTTCATCATCACTGTATTGTGGGAATTTTAAAAAAGCTTTCTATATTCATATTTATTTTTTTATTTAGGAGGATGAGTCTATATTTTTTTCACTTCTATTTCAAGGGAAAAATATAAATTCATGTTAAAGTCAGACAGCATTTTTGCTTCACCAAATGATTCATAATTAAAATGTTGGTCTCATTAAAATCTCGACAGAATGGCGAGCAAGACCTTTTATCAGGGAACCTTATACTGGCTTAGATTATAGTAAGTTTACATTTTCTTTTTTCATTTTACTTGGTTGATATATTTTGAACATATTACTGTATTTTTACCTGAATGGTGTTAAATTGGTTGATGTTTTAATGTATTTGTGTAGTGGGAGTTTCATTTGGAAACAAGGAATAGAATATCCAACATATATCCAATTATAAAGCTACCGTAAAACCTTGAATTGAAGCCCAAAGGGCTTAATCGAACCCCCCTTCTTTAGTTTGCAAAAGTAGCACAGAAAGAAGCCCATCTTGATAGCATGACATAAACTGTACATACATGAATTTCAGAAGAAAGAAACAAAATAAATTAAAAACATGCTTGGTTTATACAGTAGTTTAGGAGATTTTCAATTGGTAAATAAACTCTGTGATACAGTCTGATGTTGAATTACATGATTTTTTTTCTTTGCAATGATACTCTCTATTTACACTATAAGTATTATTCTAACAATTATGTCACTTATATTGAACCATTATAAACAAAATTTGTTCATTACTTTGAACACAAGATGAGTTAATAATTTAGGAAAATTACATTATTTGCATTAGTTTGAAAGAATAATTTTTTACTTACTTACTAAGCAGGAAGTTGCTTTAAGCAATGTTGAATATGTTTATTAGGGTCAAAGGCATTTGAATGTAACATAAATTTGCTGTCTACACTCTAAGGAAAAATAGTTTAATGTTATATTGTACCTATACAAAAATACCATGCCAGATATCATTTTATTGAAAAAGTAGGAAAACTTCATGGCCACATTTTGTTCTATGAAATAAAGGGAAGGAAACTTTAACATCAGTGCCATCCCCTAAAACTTTCAAATTAATATCTAAAGAAATATCAATAAAAGTTGATGAGAAATGTGATGTTGCATCAAGTCATTGTAAGTTTACATATTATGTTTTTATTTTCTTGCTAGAGGAGTGCAATAACATGTGTTGCAATGCAGTTTTATTATGTTATGTATTTTCCAAACTCTGCTTTATTATTTTTGCATTCTCACAGCATTGCCTCCCAATTTAGCTAATTTTACAAATTTCCACAATTTATCCAACATTTTTCTACCATTGGAATTTGGCTGGTATTGCTCCTGCTTCTCTTGCCATTGACCCCAGTTCAAACCTTGGCCAGCATCAACTTTTATTTTGAGTCTGATAGCTCAGCCCCTTGAATATGTCCCTCACATTGAGAGTTATACAGGTTAAGGAACATGTTTGTATATTATGTGGTGTAAATTAAATGGTGTAAGCCGATGGCACTGCACTGATGCTGCCGCGGGTCCCCAGGTTAAATGAGGTCAAGCAAAGTGTTATTATTAATATTATCATTATTATTATTGTCATAGTTATTGTTATCATTAACATTGTTATTATTATAGTTCAGGGGTTCTCAACTATATCTCAATAGGAGCCAAAATTGTTCATTGAATAAATTTTAAGGGCCAAGCAAGAGGTTCACTATGGCGCACAGCGCCATCCGAGCTCCGAAGGTGCAAGCCAAAGGAGGGTTTGGGAGGGGGTGTCCCTTCTTTAATTACAAGTTTTTGAAAATATTAAGCCGCTAAACCTAGACGCCCACAGGGCATCTTGACCTAAGTTACTTTGTACGATTTGGTAATGCAAAATTCAAAATGTTATGTTTCACACATCGGTAATACATGCAGTATTTATTTTTTTCCTTTTTTTGCTGTTTGCTGCAGTAGTTTTTTAGGCTTGTTTCAATAAATCGCTAAAATTTGCTGGGCAATATATAGGCCTAGTTGGCAAAACAGGATGCAGAAATATTAAGGTTAAAAATCTAGGCCCAAACCTAACGGTAACTATTATTTTCGGGCCTGTTTTCATGGGCCACATAACTGGCACTCTAGCCCGTGGGCAGCCAGTTTGGAACCCCTGTTATAGTTACAGTATTTGTATCATTATTGTTTATTATTTGTTGTTTGTCTACTGTACTTATTGTTTGTTATTATCCTTCAGTTGTTCAATTAGCTGTGTGGCATAGTTTAAAGAAATGGTGTGATTTCACTTGCAGGTCAATGCAGTTCAATGTTTAGTATCATAAGTGATGATATTGACTGGGAGAAAGAACTGATAAAGGACTTAAACCGAATAAGACCAGAATTAAAGTTCACCATCATGAAGAAGTGGCGAGTAACCAAGCCGCAAACTGTTGATCATTTAATAGGAGAAAGCAGGAAAGTAATCATTGCATTTTCACCAAGACCACTAATGGAATATTCTAAGTATGCTGCACATAGTGTTGTTATAGAAATGCTGGAGGCAAAAACACTTGATGATGCTAAGATAATACCAGTCAGGATATCAGAAGATGCTATTGTACCATCTGAGTTTGAATTATTCACTTTGTTGAATTTTTGGGAAGAAAATTTCATTGATGAATTATTAGAAAATTGTGGTAGGTTCATCTTTCATGATTAATATTTTAATGAGATCATGTACAGTATGTACATATATAAATCAATGTCGAACACAAAAATGCACCTTTTTTAATGACATCCGCCCAGTCTTCCATCAAAAATCGGCCAGCCAGTGGTCATTATTAGCCAAGATAATAAATACCAGAAGATAGATCACTGGAAACCATAGGAAATAATGAACATTTTGGTTATATAGATTAAAAATAATGAATCTCAAGATGAACTATATAAAAATGAGTATATTATTATTATGTTCATAACAAGATAATCTGATATTATTATCACATTGTTGTTATTATTATTATTATTATTATTATTATTATTATTACTTTTTGTATTTATTTTTGTATTCTTCACGTTTACTATATTTATGTATCCGTTTGATGTTTGTGTTCCCTCCTGTAAGTGGCGAATTTTATGTTTGCTGTTGGCTGGGATAATAAGTAAGAAAATAAATAAATAAATAAATAAATTCATTAATTAATTCATTGATTGATTGATCGATCGACCGATCAACTGACCGATCGACCGACCGACCCACCGACCAATTAATCAATTAATAATTAATTAATCAAATCAAATCAAATCAAATCAAATCATTGGGAATTCCTAGAAAACAGGATATTGCTATTGATATAAAATAATGGAAATTAATTTAATAATCTTTTGGTGTCATTGTAGGTGCAGACAGTAAATCTGTTGTATTCCATCTTTCTGTGTCTGATTCTAATGCACTGGAAAATCTACGAGATATACATTTGAGTGGTGACCTCATCCAAGATTTGGCGGGAGTATTAGTGCCAGTAGATCAACAGGAGGTGTTTGTTGAGAAATGGTCATTAGTGTGGGAATTTGAATATTTTCATAACATGAATTACATTGTGTAAAACCATAGAGAAAATAGAACAGAAGGAGTAACATCGAGCGAAGATCAAAGGTACAGACCTCCTCGCCGCGATCGTAATTATCTCACCGTTACGTAACCTACTTGACAACAAGATAAGCAGAAATC
>NW_022746848.1:48738-77443 GCF_011630105.1 Anneissia japonica | reverse complement strand
TCGATGTTTGAATGGTAAGGAGTGAGCTGTGGTTTGTCTTGCATAAAGACCTTGTTTTATGCTGAGTTTGGGTATGTTTAACATTTGTTCTACTATGATTTGATTATGTTAAATATTATTTGTATTCTACAGTTGCATGCATAGTGATTGTAACTGATTATGTAGGTTTATAATTATGATACTTGTTTTACCCATTAATTACTATTTAGTTAAATATTTAAACATTATGAAGTAATTCTCTTAAAGAATGACCGAAGCACTTATGCAGACTGTTTTAATTATGTGAACTAGTAGTATTTGAGTACTACAGTATTATCAATTACTATGTCAGTATAGATTTGTAGTATTATATAAAGTACACTTTAGAAATTATTAAGCAATGTAGTAATTTCTTTTATATATTACACTGAACCTGTTAATTTTATACTTGACCATGCCTTCAGCATTGGTAGACTATCTTGGTGGCGCTAGAACTAAACATAGGTGGCGTCTTATGGTAAACAAAGATCCAATATGGCAGCGCCCATGGCTTTGCATATTATTGTATGCTAATACTAATAGGTATACGTTGACTAGAACTTTACTTTATACTATGTTTATTCATGATGATAAATTAATTAAATATTAGAAATAAGCTGGGACAATTGTTTGATTTGTTTTTAGCAATTTGAGGAAACTTATTTACAAGTTTATGAAAGAGTTAGTGTATGAGGCTATCGAGTTAGACCTGAGACTGGGTAAGTCAAGATGGCCGATTGTTGAATTTATTTTGATAGCGTATTTATTATACTTTCATAACTACTCCACCTGAATATTACTTTATTTAATATTTAACAATATGGATAGAGATTAATTGTACTTATATTCAATATTTACTTATGTCTACCATTTTCTTTGAAAACTGAAGATTACTTCCCATACATACTGATTAGATGGATCCAGACAATTTGGTCATATTAAGGAAGACTTACTTTATTACTATTCTAATGGATTATTAACAGATTACTTTATGATATTTTATATGACGTATTCATGATAGAAGTTATGAGTTTGACTATGTATTGTGTATTATCGATGATATGTTATGTTTTAAATGATTAATATTTAATTATTGATTCGTAATTTAAGGAGACCACATTACTTTGATGATTTTAATGAGGTGCGATGAAAGATAGAATGTTAAGTTACTTTCCTTTCATCCACAGGGGTCTTTGTTGTTTCTTTATATTTGTTATGTTAAGCTGAGTATTACTGTATCCAAAGAGCTTCACAAGATTGACTTTACTGTCTAAAATAAAGAACTCCTATCAACTCAAGTCGCATTGCATCGGTGTTATTAATTTTGAAGTGGTGTCCTGACAATACATCCATCCGAGTGATAGAGATAGCAATTCGCGACATTAGGATTAGATGAGAAGCAATACCAAGCTGCTCTGAGTAGGCTGAAGGCAAAAGGTGAGAGATCATATTGTAAAGTGAAAAGTTGATTATGAGAATGTGAGTATAAATTATGCACACACATGTTGTTCTCAAGCAAAACATTCATTTTCTGAACACAAGTATGAGCTTTTGCAATTTAAATTTAAATAAACATGTATTTTCTTGCTTTCCTCAATAAAAAAGTACTAGTTATGAATACAAATAAGTGAAAAAGTAATGAAAGGTAAGAAAAAATTAAAAATTAAACTACTGTACTGTGTAATACATTTAAACATTGCAGACATCGATAAAAATATTTCTCTCGAGTCTACAAGAAGACAAAGGTGTGACGTTAGACAGAAAGTTTGGAACATGGTGGTACTGCAATTAAAGGGATTATTAATCAGCAATAAATGTAAGGGTTTCAAGGAAATTTCAAAATATTACTGAATTACATGTTTTTTTTCTTTGCTTTTCAAGGCGGCTCATATCATCTCTGTATCGTAAGTGACAACATAGAGTGGGAAAATAAGTTGATGGAGGACTTACAACACAAGAGACCAGAATTTTGAAAAAATGGAAGCCTGAAACTATTAATAATGTAGTAATAGAGAGCAGAAGAATTATCATTGCATTTTCACCAAAACCATTGACTGAATATTCTAAATATGCTGCACACACTGTTGTTATAGAAATGCTGAAATCAGAAACACTTAATGATGCTAAGATAATACCAGTCAAGTTATCAGAAGATGCTGTTGTGCCATTTGAGTTTGAATTATTCACTACGGTCAATGCCTGTGAAGAAAACTTTGTTGACAAAGTTCTGCAAGATTTATATGAGTGTGGTAAGTACTAGCTCCAACAGGATGTTATGTTTTCACCACCATTTGTGTCTTTGTTTGCAGGATTATTAAAAAATTAATGAATGGATCATTGTAATATAGTGGAGCAGTACAAATAATTGATCTAATGGGGAGAAGTGATTTTGGGATGAAAGGGCATGACCAAAATATACAGAAAGTTAAAAAATCATGTATCAAAGTTGTCTGGCAGTATGAACTCTATCAGGTGCTGGCTCTATTTATTTATTTATTTTTGCCTTCTATAACCTATCCAATAATATCAGTCAAAGGAGATTAATATGTTTAAGCACTCATGAACAAATGAAGATATGTTTAAAAGCATGGCCTACAATAAAGCATATCTTGCAATCTGATCTTCTGAACATGAAGAAACAATTTCAATGTGTTTTGTATTTCTAATACTGCATGGTGACTTAGTGGATAGTTTAGGAAAGATTGGTAGAAATTTATTAATTAATAAAGTACCAATCATTGATCACTATTTATTTTGGTTTGATTATGATTATTGTATGTGAATTTAGAATTGCTTGATCACTATAATAATATAGATGATAATAATGACAATTATATATATTACTTAATGGTAATATACAATGAAAAAGATGAAGATGACAATGACTGCAAAAAGAAATTAAATAATGAAATAATACAGTAAATGGCATTATAAACATTTCTGATTGTGATGTAGATATCTTTACCAGAAACAACAGTACTGTAATATGAATTTTAATATTAAAGATAAAATATAAGTTGTAGACTTCAGAATTTCAATTATTAATCATGCAAAAATGACTTTAAAGAGACAGAAAGTGAGACATGTGATATACCATCTCCTGCCACCATTGAATATACATCTGAACGATTATCAAGTGATGAACAGAAGACACTGCTAGTGGAATCAAGTGAAAGTGAGTTTAATTTCAGTATTAGATTGTTGCTTTCATTGTTGCTATGTATTACTGTAGAGTAAAACAAACTTTATCCTTCTTAATTTTACCTTATAATAGAGACTCAAAAAAGTGAGACATCTGATTTACAATCACCTGCCACCATTGAAGTAAAACCTGAAAAATTACCAACTGATGAGCACAAGACACAGCAAGTGGGATCAAGTGAAAGTGAGTTTAGTGAAATTAGTATTATATTGTTGCAGCGGCTATAGAACAAACACTACTTTATATTTATTTTACTATTATAGTTCTTGATGTTGCTTTTGCTCTGCATTAGCAGTAGAATAATAAAATAAACATATATTATCCTTCTTAATTTTCAGCAATAATGGAGACTCAAAAAAGTGACATGCCTGATGTGCCATCTATTATGACCTTTAAAGAATCATCTGAAAATTGTCAAGTGATGAAATCAAGACACAGTTAGAGGGAACAAGTAAAAGTGAGTTTAAATATTTAAATAATATATTTTGGTTTTTGTTTTTTTTGCATAGCAGCAATATTCATCTTTTCAAACATTCTATTTCCATGTGCAATAGGAAGACAAAAATATTACACATCACATTAGCTCAACCCGCCCTCGATAAACTAACGTTACGTTATCTCACTATATTAATTGGATTAACACATTATCAAGGATAAGTACTGAGTGTTTAACACTGGTGTCCTTGGATTCAATTATAGGTAAACGGATTAGTTGCCTTTTTTATGAGGTTTTAATTGTTCTTTACCGCCGAAAGTGCGGTATTCTAACGTTAGTTTATGGAGGGCTGGTCGGCCTAATGAGATATGCCATTCATTACCCCCTCCAGAACATATTTAGCTGTTCCATGGCTAAAGGCCAGTTTATACTTGCAACGATGATGATAAAATGCTTAAAAGTGGGAACAAGTGAATATGAGTTTAATTATTTCATATCACTGTAGTAGCAGTAGATTAAAACAAACAACCATATTCTTGTATTAACAACTATATCATAGATTCCAAAAAGGGACATGCCTGATGTGCCATCCACTATGAGCCTTGAAGAAACATCTGAAGAACTGTCAAGTGTTGAATACAAGGCTCAGCTAGTGAGACCAAGTGAAAGTGAGTGTTTAAGGATTTCAATGTTTTATTATTATATTGTTTTTTTATTTTTAGTAATTCTGACTTATAACACCAGATTGTGTTTCTTGGAAATGTATTTGAACATTAACCACAGATTGTTTTACTAATTGAGCTCCATGGTACCAAATGGACTAGATATTTATTCTCAATGGCTATGTCAGAAATTAATTCGGAGTTAAATCAAATATTTTAAGATATGTCACACGATAAGAAATAAAAAAAAAAAAATAGCTCTGTGTAAAGTAACTTGGATGTTTGCTTAATAATGATATTGCTGGTAAATCCATGACGTTTTTTCTGTTATCAAGAAATCAATGGTGACCTGAAATTTTGTATCATAACATTAATTTTTTTAATCAAGGCATAACAAATTATTAAGCACCAAAGCCACTATGTAAGGTAAAATACAATGCTTATTTTTTGTTGTTGTTGTTGTTGTTGTTGAACAGTCATCTTTATCCATTTTATCCATTGATATCAGTACAATCATCCAAATGCATCAACACTTTAATATAATTTCAAAATTATGTTTTAAGTTTTCTCTAACTCATTCTCTTTCTTTTCATGATTTTCATTATTTGTTTAAATGCTTTTTCTTTTATACAATAAAATAGCGACCAATGAAGATAATGTTATAACATTAAATATCATTAGATTTAAGTGTCATTTATGTTTTATTTACCAACTGCCTAATTACTGTTAGAGGCTGAGGCTATCGGCACTGCCGCAGTGAGAAAAAAACCTGCTGTTTTCTATCAGAACTGCAGCAGTGCGAAAAAAGCTGTTATTTTTATTTACATTATTGCCGGAGTGCGAAAAAAGCTGCTATTTTCTATTGGCACTACTGCAGTTTTTTATCGGCAGTACTACATTCGAAAAGCTGTTGTTTAATTAATCAAAATGGATGATTTGAAGGATTGATAACATTATTGTATCTATAATTGATTAGGTCTAATAATAATACCAGTAATAATAACAGTGCTCGAATAAATAATAATTTCTTGAAGAGTTATATTGCATGACATTGAAAACTAATATGTAATTAACTCGGCGTGCATTTCAATACTTGGAGTATGTATTATACTTTCTTATCTGAGATTAATCAGTGGACCTTTCAGTAATTAACTTGCATTCTAGGTTAAAAGTGTTTTAAATTTTGTTATACAGTAATTTGAGCCACAGAAAGTTATTATCTTAACTTTGAATTAAAATTGAAAAGAACAGATGCGAAAAAATTTATAGGGATAAAAGTTTTGTAAAATTTGTAGCAATAATTATTTTAATCATGTTGAAGACAAAATATTTAAATTTGTACTCTTTATATTTTCTACAATTTTGTTACTATATATTCAGCCATTGACCAACTTGTTGCTTACATTTTAATACAAAATTAGTTAATGTTTTAGAACAATTAACTGCTTTGCATTAGTTTGAAATAATAAATTAATACTTTAAGCAATATTGAATATGTTTATTAGAGTCAAAGGCCTTTGAATAATTTAGAATGAATGCACTGTCTAAAAAGAAAGTAAGTATGAGAACATTTTATAGAAAAACTTCTTTAAGAAGCTGATGACCAACCACATTTTGTTTTTTCAAAAATAGAAAAAGAATTAGTGACTGAATTAGTAAATAAATACTGGGGAAAAGTCAAACAATTACTGCAAAAATAAAGGATTTTTATTCGATATGAAAATTAACGTAGTTGTTAAAGGAATCGACAATATTAATGATAAATACAATGTCGTAAATGAATTTATTACATTAGCCGCTTTTGTTATTTATCCCACATGGCTAAAATCATGTGAAAACAATATACGGTTATGAAAACCTTTTATTCCAATTCTTTTAACTGAGCTTAAATACAGGAAAAGGTTGCAAGAAATTACCTTATCAGCCAAAGCAAACAAATTCAAGCATTTCATAATTTATTGGAATAACTGCATTTCATATAGAATTACCACTCATGCTACAGTATATTGACTTGAATATTGACATAGAAAAAAAAAAAAAACTTAAAAAATGTAGGCTATATGTTATGTATATAAATACGTAGTTATGAAAGTGAAAGTGGGACGATAACAAAAAAGAGTAAAAATAAAAAGAATTAGTGACAGTATCATCCTCTAAAACTCATTTGTCATCAATATCTTAACAATCTGATGGTGTTGCTGTTGTTGAATATTACATAACTTTATTATGAGAAATGTATAATTTCCATAGTTAGTATTTAAAAGCATAAGATTAACTTCCAACGTAATCCTGCGTGTTGAGTCTGTTTGATTTTGGCTTTTTCAGCATCTGAAGGAATACTTGAGGACTCAGAAGATAGTGACAAAGAACATGAAACGCAACTTGTAAAACCAAAAATGGGTAAGTTGAAAAATTTCAGAGATGTGAGTAAATATTATTTGTTTTAGTTGTTTATTTTATGCATTGCATTGACTAAGAATTAGCAAGGAGGTAGCAGTCTATTATTCTACATCTTGTGATAAATTTTATAATAACATTTATTTGATCAAATAAACAGTGTAAACCACATTGGTAATTATAGAAACCCAAGAGACCATGGAAGGTTCCAGAAGTTGAAGTACTGTTGAAGCAATTGCCTATTGGTTTAATGAAAATAAATGATCAGTGTATATTTCCCTTTCCATTGGCACTAATTGAGAGTTGCCAAAGTGCAAACCAGCGAGGCATGCAATTCATGCGAGCCATGAATGTAATTCTTGCGGGATGTGTACCAACAGTGCGAGTCATGCGAGGCACACAAAAGTCTATGCTAAAAAACAATTTATAAAATAATTACAATAATGATAATAACTACTTTTAACATATTTGTTTGACTGTGACTATGTAATAGGCTATGTAATATTAATTTCAATCACACTGCCCATTCGCCCAATGCATGGACGGAGGACCTTATTTAATTTACAATTAAAAAACATGAAACCAAACACAATTAAAAGATTAAACGTCATAATTTAAAATGCATAAAAGACTAATAAAAATTAATTTATGGGCTAACATCCTGTCTGTGATCCATCATGTTTTAAATAACAATTAATAATTTTAAGTATTTCTTCAAATAAATGCCCTGCTTTGAACAAACGCCCCTCGAATAACCCCCCCCCCTCCCTTCCAAAAATAAATGCCGTTAGAAATAAACACTTAGGGCGTTTAATTTTTCTTTGAATTGTCTCTAATAACTATGGAGGGATGAAGTGAGAGCAACATAATTTTCAACATTGAATTAATTATCAATGTTTTACCCTAGTGGAATTAAATTAACTGCTAATAAGGGATTTATAAGCCATACAAAAACACTTTTTAACATCAATGTGGACTACTGTACATTTACCAGTAAACACTGGCTCCTCAAAAACCACCTGAACAATAATGCCCCTGGGTGCTTGGTATATTGTAATTATTGTATTATTATATAATTTTTTCTTAATTATCTGACTGTAAATGCCAAATAATATAAAAACAAAGGTATGATTAACAATCAAATTATTATTATTATTGATTGTTATAATCAAATTATAACAATCAATGCATTCAGGGTGTGGTGAAATGATGGGAGAGGATGATGGAGCTATGTGTGGCAAATTTTTAGGGAGTCTGTACAGTAGTTCAGTGGTCAGAGCCGCCAAGAGAGGAAAGGAAACTGTAACAGGGGCAAGGGTGGGTGTGGGTCCCCAGTTACGAGCACAACGCGGGAGAAAGATTGCGCCGAGGTGCAAACATTTTTTGAGGGGGCCCTATCAATCTGAAGGGGCCCATTATTAGGGGACCCATGCCATTATTAAGGGCCCATGATAGTAATTAATATTTTTTTTTTAAATATGGAAAACAAAATGCTACCTGCAATTTCTATGGGCCCCTGGTAAGCTTCGGCCCTGGGAATCTTCCCCCTGCCCATCCTCTCGGTGGCCGGTTTTGGTTATGGTAATCCTCAAAAGTATACAATAACCCATACTATTTTAGTATTCTATTAATTTATTATTTATTTATTAATCTATCATGATAAGTCTAAGAACAATAACATCAATTGTTATCGAACGTGATTTAACATGCAGGTGGGTACGATTCGTATTTCAGAATTCAAACCCCCTCTTCGTCGGTCGCCCTCTCCTGTTCCTGTTGGCTTCGAGGTTGGTGAGGCCTTTTTGCGACTCCTAATATTATTCTCAGCCAGGGATATGATCGGGCCGGGTTGATTTAAGTCACTTTTTGATTGCAGGAAATGGTTTGATTTTAGTATTAGTCTACTCGATGAGAAGGTCATATGAACATCATAATTTATATTAAAATATTGTCATTGTTACTTTTACGGATCCAAAAGACATGCGAAGCGCTTTTCTGCTGCATCCATATTTTAAAAATATTATTATTAATGTAATGTATATATATATATTAATGTACTTCACCCGCAAAGGCAAAACCTGTATACCGTCAACGTCATCCTCCTCCTCCTGCAACATGAACATATAGCCAATCACAATGCTTCAATTATACCATTACTACCGCAGTGGAATATTCCGCTAGAAATTTACTAAAGAAATTAACTGTTTATGTAATAAGAAATAAATAAATAAATACAATAGTACTTGTTAATAAAAAATAATTACAGATACAAAAAAATATTAAAAATGTATGGCTCGCATGGCTAGCATGACTCGTACGACTCGCATGACTCGCTGGCTCGCACTTTGTCACGACCCACACTAATCATGACCATGTTTTATGTGGTGCATCAGCCATCTTGAAATTCAAAATGGCAGCTGATGATGGGAGAAAAAATGGCACCTACCTTTTTTCAAATTCAGCGCACCAAAAATTATAAAGTTCAATTAAGGTACAAACTGTACTAGTAGCTTACATACTTATTCTTGTTTTGTACATATTTTAGGTATATTTTGCGGTTTCTTTTAAAACAAATAAACACCAGCTTTTGCATATGTTGAGTGACAGTAGTTTTTATATGTCTAGGTTGTTGCCTGTCTAGAAATGATCAGTTTAGACACTAAAATCGTATCTGCAGCTTATTTAATTTTTATGCACATTTTAGATAAATTTGGCGACCATTTTGAAAAATGGCGGCCATTTCTATACAAGGCGTAAAATCAAGTGTCAACAGGGCTTAGGGTGACCAGAAGGTATTAATTAAGATATCTGGCTATGTGGATTGCTTCTAACATTCTGCTCCTTCTAACTAATTCTTTCCTTGACAAATACTCATGGTAAATGGCATTATAAAAATTGTCTGTGATGTAAACGTCTTTACCAGAAACAACAGTACAGTAATATGATCTTTAATATTAAAGATAAAATATAAGTTGTAGACTTCAGAATTTCAATTGTTAATCTTTCAAAAATTACTTTAAAGAGGAGACAGAAAGTGAGACACATGAAAACTGGTAAATACTCGTCAAAACAAAATGGCTGCATAGTTACGGCGATACATGCTGCATAATCGAGGCTTCTTCGGATTGTGGCAGTTTAGGTTTTTCATAAAAAAAGGTTTTCATCCAGTTTTTGAATTCTGGCCTGCAATTATTTTTTGACTTCAATGGGGGTAAATATTATAATTTTTTTTTTCCTGAAATTTAATCTAAATTATATTAATGCAAATGTTGTTGTTAAACTAAACTGACCAATTGGCCATATTTTTTTGGTCATGTGCATAACTTAACGCTGATGAACGCATTCTGGTTATGTTAATTTTTCGTTGTCAGGAAGTCTATTTTACGAAATGAAAGTCGAATGAAAATAATACTCAATGAAAATTCGTACTCAACGAAATGAAACAGTCGAATAAGCCCTAATATATTTTGGTTTCTTTGTGTAGCAGTAATATGCATCTTTTCAAATCAAACATCCTTTTTAATTTCCACCTAAAATAGTGAGACAAAAATATTACACACCAGATATGCTTCCAGAACATATTTAGCTGTTCCCTGGCTAAAGGCCTGTTTATACTTCAACTATAATTGATAAAAAGCTAAAAAGCAATTGTTCATTTAGAAAATAAAAGAAATATATCATGTGTACGATAGTAATAACAATGATTATGATGTCATTTGAATTGATTTTTCAAAACATTTTATTATTGTATGCACGATGAATTGTTTTCGAATCATTCTAGTGTAAAAATTTGTATTTCTTTCAGTTTCTTATGAACAATTGCTTTTTAACTTTTTATCGTTATTGTTGCAAGTATACACAGGCCCTAAGGCTTCTTTAGGCCCTTACTACCTTATTAGACTGAGGATGAGTATGACAGTGAGGTGTGTATTTTGATTTTTTTTAAATGTTCAACTCCTTGGCCCTGCTCAGACAGTTTTGTGCCCATGGTCATGCCAAAACAATTGCTGAATATCATCTTATAGGCACCTTGACATCCCGGGCCCTTGGCTTTTAGGGAGTAACAACTCATGGCTATTATAACACTATCACATTTAATATAGTGGATGTATATTTTTTCTCATGAATAATTGTCTCCTCTCAAATTAGAAAAAACAAAACTGATGGAAGCAACATTTATTCTCAACATATTCTAAAACTCCATATTATTTAATAACTGAATCTGGGTCTATCATTCATGGTTATAGGTGTAATCTATCTCAAAAACTAAATATTTCAATTTTTTGCTGTACATATTTTATGATCCTTAGAGCATAATTTTCCAAAAGAGCTCCACATTATTGCACAAAGAGCAAGTGTTAACTTTTCAGGAAATCCAGATACTGATTCTAGGAATTTCATTTCCTTGGCCACGTCCTAAACATTTAAAAAAAAAAAAAAAAATTTTTCTGTTGTTTGTACACCCAAGTAGAGTCAATTTCAAAAATATCATGTTCAACTACTTCTAGTCGTCTGTGTTCTCATTAAAGTTGTTCATTCATAAATGGCTCCTAAAATTGTTTTTTGAAGTCCTCCACATTTATATAGCATCTTTACATTATATGTTTGGCAGTAAATCGCCCTTAAAATTCTTCAACCCACCCTCATTTTGTTACAGCTTATTGTATTGTTATGTGTTTTACACACTAACAAATTCAGGCACAACAAGTTCTCTATAGGCTATTTTATTAAGTGTGTACTCAGTGAGTGTATATTCGAGAATGATACTATATTACAAAATAGGTATACAGTACAAGGGGTGAATAGGGTCAGGAGTGATTTATCATCTATCATTAAAGGCTATGACAGCCTGTGGTCTACTTTAGAGTGGGTTCATGGGAGTGGTCAAGTTACCATAAGTATACTAATGCCACATCCCCCTTTCTAGGATCATTATAGCATTTGTTTCTCTACTCTTCTTTATTTTACAATTTTATTCTATTAGATTGTCTTTGAAGCGTCGATTATATAGAGTTCATTTCTGCATGCATATTTTTGGTTATATAATGTTCAAATGGTTATATAATATTCAAAATGTTTAAAATGTTCAAAGGCCTATCGCTTCAATGTGAAAGAACTATTCCATAGCGGTCCGGTGGTTTATGTTGGCGACGTGGATATCGCGGAACCGGTTCGGCTGGAACAGGTGGTGTTTGGTCCTCTTCAGATAGGATTAGACCATCCGAAGTTGGTTGTTCGCTCATCAGGTTGAGTTGACGGCGATTTCTGCGCAACACTCCTATATCTGTTTGTACAATATAGGACCTTGGTGTTTTTGCTTTGTTCACTACTGTACCAAACACTTTTGCATTTGTAATATACACATGCGCTCCAATTGGCAATTCTTTCATCTCGTGTGTAGCATGACGTCGGTTGTACTGCTGCTCTTGCTGGTTTTTCAGCCGTTGGTTTTGCAAGCGAAACCTATTCAGGTGTTCCCAATTTGGATTGAGTTGTTTCGGGTGCATGGGTAGTCTGGTGCGTAGTTTTCTTCCCATTAGTAATTCTGACGGGCTTAGTCCAGAATGTATGGGAGTGCTTCTATAGCACAGTAAAGCTAAGTATGGGTCTTTAGCTGAGTTCAACATGTTCTTTAAGGTTTGCACTACTCTCTCCGCTTCCCCATTGCTTTGAGGATAGCGCAGACTACTGGTTGTGTGAGTGAAGTTCCACTCTTGCGCAAACCTTAAGAAGTCTGCTGATGCGAATTGAGGTCCATTATCTGATATCACTTCCTGTGGTACCCCGTGACGTGCGAAAATGGATTTCAAATGACTAACAACACTAGTTGATGTGGTCGTTGTCAATAAGTCAATCTCAATGTATCTTGAGAAGTAGTCGATTGCTAAGATGTATGTCAAGTGTCTAAAGTGAAATAGGTCGACTCCAATCTTTTGCCATGGTCTGTCTGGCGTTTTCGATGGTATCATAGGCTCTACTTTGTTCTTTCTCTGCAGACAACAAGTTTGGCATCTCTCTACCATTTCTGCAATTTCTGAACTTAATCCAGGCCACCAAACCGTGGATTTTGCACTTTCGCGACATTTAGAAATTCCTTGATGTCCGTCATGAATTCGTTCAAGAATTTCCTGCCTCCTTATTCGTGGAATGACCAGGCGTGTGCCAAATAACAAGTGTCCTTAGGATTCAGTGAGCATATTAGACTGCTTCCAGTAAGGTATCATCTCTGGAGCTAGCTTAGATTTTTCTGGCCAACTTTGCTGGCAGAATGTTAGTACTTTGGAAAGGATAATATCCTTTGCCAAGTTAGTTTTGAGTTCAGTGAGTTTTTTGTCTGACATAGGAACATGTTTGATCATCTGTGAATTAAATTCCTCTACTTCCCGTGTCAGTCAATTTGTTGCCCATAATCACTGATTATTATGGAATAGTAGTAGTCCCAATTTATAAAAAAGGTGATAGAAATGATTTAAATAGCCTCATACTAAGCCTCAGCATTTTGTGCTAGGCCATTGCTAATTAATATTTGTAAATCGTTTTTTATCAGTAGCACAATTTTTTAGGCCTTAATACAAATAGAATACACATACAATGTGCTCGAGGAGCCAGGCAGCTAAGGAAAGGATTATTTTCCTCTTAAAAGTTTGCTTTTTACCTTAATCTGATTTGATTGTTGTGTTTAATGCGTCCTTGAAGGTTTGTGGAAGTTTTCTGTGGTGTTTTTTTAAAAGTATTATGATCGTGTTATTTTTGAGCTGTTTCCTAGCCCTGACTTCGTTTAATCAAAAGACATAGCTAGTGACTAACACCCTTGGATTGACTATTGTTCTAAGCATTGCATGCACAGACTAGCTCACAGTGAACCGAACCCGCTGGTGTTACATAACCCACATTCCAGATCGAGGGAGTGTCGTAAACTAGTGCACGCAAGGCAGCCTGAGTACTCCCTGTATTCTTGTTCAGTGTCTGTTACTACTGTCATTTTTTAACTTTGTTTCTGTTGCTGCATTTCAACGTTTTTGATATTTTTGTATATAGATATTTTAGAAGATATTTTGAAATTTTAAAGTGGATTTTAACCCTGAGGTAGGCCCTTTTGGAAGCGCCAAGCAGCATTAAAAAGATATGATTTACACAATTAGCGAATTTTATAAAATTGGCCAACAGTGTACAGCAATTCCGGTCAAAGATTTTTTCTCCAGAATTAGCCATCTTGGAATAGCGGCAACCAGACCATGCAGATGTAGTGTCAGCAGGAACAAACAGAGGCATATACCTGTAAGGGTAACATCATCTCGAATATACGACCGTACTCAACACGTCAAAAATAAAGGAAGTAATTATATTAACTCAAGTGTTGTTTCTAAACTGACCAATCGACCAAGTTTTTTTTGGTCATGTGGATAACTTAACGCTGATTAACACACTCTAGTTACATTCATTTTTGTTGTCAACGAAGTCTATTTTACAAACCAGTCGAATGAAAATAATACTCAACGAAAAATCTTAGTCAACGAAATGAACCAGTCGATTAAGCCCAATGTTGGCTCTTTTTAGAATACATAAGGAAAATAACGCTCTAGAAACCATCTCTGAAACATGGGAAGCCCAAGAAATCTTGTCCTAATTCTTAATCCCGAGAAGCTTTTTATGGGAGACTTATATCCTATGAATATAGAAATAGAATAGAAATTTTTCTTTATTCTGGATACTCAGTCAGTATTAGTACACTGTTCTTCCCTGAGGTAAAAACAGAATTGATAAAGAAATATATAAGTTACATAAATATAAGAAGCAGAAAAAAAGATTGGTAAATTAAATTAGATTTTTAAAGGATTGTAGGGAAATAGAATGAATATTACTGCGGATATCTGATGATAAATTGTTCCATAAATTAACGGATCGGTATTTAAATGTTCTTTTTCCAAAATCATTCTGCCATTTTGGTGAGATCAAAGTGTTTTTTGATTTGCTTCTTGTATTTATGTTATGATATTCATCGATTAATTCATAAAAATGTGCAATAGCTCATGTAATTTTCCTTGCAGTCTCTCAAATTATCAATTCTCAATCTCATTAAAAAAAATAAGGGCATTCCACAACAATTATTATTGTATAATTAGCAACTTAGGCAGATGAAATAAAGTCTTTTATCTGGCTCCAGAACCAAAGCAAATTATGATGCAATTGGCATTTTGCCGTAGAGGCTGGGATCCAGCTGATTTTTTCTTATTTTGAACTCACTGATTAAGAGAACTCGATAGATCATCCAATATTTTCATCTAAGTTCCTAATTTGCATATTTAAAATGGCATTCATCCAAATTACATTTAAGACAGACTTTATATGGCAATATTAGGCTTTAAAAATTCTGTCCTATGAACACTTCATACAGAGACTAGAAAAGGTGAGGCCTATTTTTTTTATGAAACTATATATTTTCCTTCATAAAATTCATAATTACATTTAATGGGCTTAAATTAACCTGATTTTGAACTGTTTATTTAGTGAATTTAGCCTCAAATACACATGGAGCAATTATCTCATTAAAATTTTAGTATTCAATCAATCTAGTATTTAACATCTCGGAACAAATATCGTGTACAAACTGGTAATAGCCATCTAAAAGAATCACCCATTCAAAAGAAAATTACATCAACCTTTTATAGCAAATTACAGTAATAGAGCCTGGGTTCCAGGCCATAAACTTTTTTATTGCACTTGGTGTGCACCATACCAAAGTTAATTGGCATTCCATACTTAATTTCTTTCATGAGAAAAAAATATTAAAGGACTTACGGCTAATCTATGATAGATCATAAATTAAGAAAACAGATTTAAATAATTCAAAAATATATAAAAACAAATAAATGAATTAGAGTTTATGATAGTACCCTTTGTATGGAGAAACACCTCAAGTGATAATTAAAGATGTTAGTAATTTTCTATACAAACATCTTTTTTCCATACCAAGGGCATTATTTGTTTTATTGGCAGATAAAAGTAAAAAATAAAAAAAATAATAATTAGAAAATATAATATACAGATAAATCACCGACATGTTTAATTTTCAATTGAGGAGGTATTTATGCATACTAGTTATTACTAGATAAATTATTTTTCATTTTTTTCCTATACTAATACTCATGGTAAATGGCATTATAAAAATTGTCTGTGATGAAAACATCTTTACCAGAAACAACAGTACAGTAATATGATCTTTAATATTAAAGATAAAATATAAGCTGTAGACTTCAGAATTTCAATTATTAATCAAGTAAAAATTATTTTAAAGAGACAGAATGTGAGACACATGATGTACCATCCCCTGCCATCTTTATATATTCAGCTACATCTGAACAATTATCAAGTGAAGAACAGAAGACACAGCTAGTGGGATCAAGCGAAAGTGAGTTTAGTTATTTTAGTATTAAATTGTTGCTTTCATTGTTGCTGTGTATTACTGTAGAGCAAAACAAATTTTATCCTTAATTTTACCTTATAATAGAGACTCAAAAAAGTGAGACATCTGATTTACCATCACTTGCCACCATTGAAGTAAAACCTGAAGAATTACCAACTGATGAGCACAAGAGACAGCTAGCGGGATCAAGTGAAAGTGACTTTAAATATTTAAATAATATATTTTGGTTTCTTTGCGGAGCAGCAACATACATCTTTTCAAATCAAACATCCTTTTTAATTTCCACGTGCAATAGGGAGACAAAAATATTACACATCAGATATGCCATCCACTAACCCCTTCAGAATATATTTAGCTGTTCCATGGCTAAAGGCCTGTTTATACTTGCAACGATAATGATAAAAAGCTAAAAAGTGGGAACAAGTGAATATGAGTTTAATTATTTCACTATCATAGTAGTTGTTGTTGATGTTGCTCATGCTCTGCAGTAGCAGTAGATTAAAACAAACAACCATATCCTTCTTAATTTACAGCTATAACAGAGATTCAAAAAAGTGACATGCCTGATGTGCCATCCACTATGAGCCTTGAAGGAACATCTGAAGAACTGTCAAGTGATGAATACAAGGCTCAGCTAGTGAGACCAATTGAAAGTGAGTGTTTAAAGATTTCAATGTTGTTATTATTATATTGTTTTTTTATTTTTAGTAATTCTGACGTATAACACCAGATTGTGTTTCTTGGAAATGTATTTGAACATTAACCACAGATTATTTTAATAATTGAGGTCCATGGTACCAAATTAACTAGACATTTATCCTCAATGGCTATGTCAGAAATTAATTCGGAATTAAATCAAATATTTTAAGATATATCACACGATAAAGAAATTTAAAAAAAAAAGCTCTGTGTAAAGTAACTTGGATGTTTGCTTGATAATGATATTGCTGGTAAATCCATGATTTTTTCTGTTATCAGGAAATCAATGGTGACCTGAAATTTTATATCTTAACATTAATTTTCTTAATCAAGGCACAACAAATTATTAAGCACCAAAGCCACCATGTAATGTAAAATACAATGCTTATTTTTTTGCTTTTTTTTGCTGTTGAACCATCATCTTTATCTATTTTATCCATTGATATCAGTACAATCATCCAAATGCATCAGCATTTAATAGCATGTCATAATTATGTTTAAGTTTTCTCAAAAGATACAGCCTCACAACATATTGTGATCACAGAGTACTAATGGTGGACCAACTCTTTATTAAACAATGGTATAGGCGTTGTGAAGCCTCAGTGAACACATTGAATACATGTGTCAAGTATTTAACATTATTCTCTTTCAGTGAATAAGGAACCCGGTGACATTTACTTATTAACAGTTTAGCATTATCACTTAATTCAATATCAGCTTCAACATTCTGTAATAAGCCTAGTTTGCCATCAAATAGAGACTCATGCTTCTTTAAGATCATATCAACATTTAAATCCACATCATTTACACTATCGATTCCATTAATGGTTCCAAACAATTCAGCCCAATCCAATTTGTAGGTTACATTTACCCTGGCTATCCCTTTTTGGCTTTACTTTTTCATTTCTGAGCTACATAAAATGGTAATTTTTATCCATCGGGGAAAAGTGAAGTTTTCGTCGGGGAACCCATATCAAGGATAACCCTCATAATAAATAATTCATTGAGGTGTGGAAGCAATCTTGACTTTGACTTTGTTCAGAAATCTGTGGCGCGTTCAAGGGAAGGGGGAGGCTAATTCAATTTTCTTTTTAATGGAGATATATGGAAAATTATATTCAAATTTTAAGTCTAAGAGTGTAATTTCCGGCCATCTAGAGGTGCCATAATCACAAATTTTCTTACCTCAGCCCCAACCACGGTGGGGCTGAGGTGGTATAGATTCTCCATCTGCTGAAGTACCCAGTGGCGGATTCGAGGGGACCCAGCCAGACCGCCCCCCCCCCACCACCATCCTAAATCGTTCAATAAATAAATGGAGATATAAAGATAATTATATTCAAATTTTATGTCTGGAAGTGCAATTTCCGGCCATCTAGAGGTGCCAGTAATCACAAATTTTCTTACCTCAGCCCCAACCATGGTGGGGCTGAGGTTGTATGGCTCTTCTATCTGTGAGAATACCCTCCCTGGGCCCTTCTATTTTGAATTCCTGGATCCGCCACTGGAAATTACAACAACAACAAATATGAAATATTACAGTAGCTTGATGCCTATAAAATAATTTATAAAATTCACCAAACTTCGTAATATCCGTAGCTTCCACGGGGCGGGGTCCTTGGCGGCCCCCTGGCCCCCAGCCTAGATGCTCGCTTCGCTCGCATACTCGACCTTATGAAATGGCCCCCCACTTTCAAAAACGTTTCGCCGCTGTTGCTGCAGTAGCAGCACATCCATCCTTCTTAATTTACAGCTGTAACAGAGATTCAAAAACGTGACATGCCTGATGTGCCATCCACTATGAGCCCAAAAAAACCAACCATCCTTCTTAATTTACAGCTATAACAGAGATTCAAAATAGTGACATGCCTAATGTGCCATCCACTATGAGCCTTGAAGGAACATCTGAAGAACTGTCAAGTGATGAATACAAGGCTCATCTAGTGAGACTATGGCTACAGTCACACTAGAGTCTCAAGTCTGGCTTGACTCACCGCGGGTGAGATTTTTGTAATGTGACCGCACCTGGATCGACTCGCGCCTGGCGTGACCTCGATCTCAATTTACCTATCTCGATCCCAGCTCAGCACCCAGATTGACCTTGGATTGACCCTGGCAAAGGCTCCCCATCCTACTCTCATTCTTCTTTTAATTTCTTTTTCTTGATCTTTATCTTTCAGGGAGAACCTTTGTCCCAGGTACCAGGTAGAAGTATTCGTCGTCTTTTGAACTTCAGATCCATTTATTTTTAAGACTTGCTGTATTGTATCTGCATTTGACATACATTTTGTTTTAATCATGTTCATCTTTAGGCCTGTTTTCTTGCTTTCCCTATCAAGATCTTCTAGCATCCTTTTTAATAATAATAATAATAATAATGATTTTTAAAGTGCAAACATCACCACCAAAAATTGGTGCTCAAGGCACAGTGTCAAAAACAACAGGTAATCACAAACAACAAAGTGTAAACATGTTTTTTTTAAATTTATTTTATTATTAAAAATTAAAAACGGCAGCACAAGAAATCAAAATGTAGACCTACCTTTTCATTTCTCAAAGTAATACCATCCTTTCTATTTCTTGCAAACTATCATTCCTTTTTTTTCAGATATTACCTTGTCAGTATTTTTCTGGTATATTTTACATTTAATTTCATTGCATCTTATGTTCCCTTTCTTATCTTTGCCTTATCTTTCTTATGTTACCAATTGTGTTTCTTGGAAATGTATTTGAACATTGTTATTTTAATCATTGAGGTCCATGGTACCAAATGGACTAGAAATTCAGAGTTAAATCAAATATTTTAAGATATGTCACATTATAAAGAAATTAAAGAAAAAAAAGCTCTTTGTAAAGTAACTTGGATGCTTGCTTGATAATGGTATTACTGGTAAATCCATTACTTTTTTCTGTTATCAAGAAATCAGTGGTGAAGTGAAATTTTTATACCATAACATTAATTTTCTTTACCAAGGTAAAACAAATTATAAGCACCAAAGCCATCATGTAATGTAAAATACAATGCTTATTTTTTTACTTTTTTTTGCTGTTAAACCATCATCTTTTTCCATTTTATCAATTGATATCAGTACAATCATTCAAATGCAGCGGCATTTAATATCATATCATAATTATGTTTAAATTTTCTCTTTTGTGATAACTCTCACTCATCCTCTTTCTTTTCATGATTTTCTTTATTTAAATGCTTTTCCTTTTATACAATAAAATAGCGACCAATGAAGATAATGTTATAACATTGTCATTTATGTTTTATTTACCAACTGCCTAATTACTGCTGTTAGAGGCTGAGGCTATCGGCACTGCTGCAGTGCGAATAAAATCTGCTGTTTTCTATCAGCACTGCCACAGTGAAAAAGCTGCTGTTTTCTATCGGCACTGCCACAGTGCGAAAAAAGCTGTTATTTTCTATTGGCATTATTGCCACAGTGCGAAAAAAGCTGCTATTTTCTATTGGCACTGCCGCAATGCCAAAAAACTGCATTTTTCTATCGGCAATACCACATTCGAAAAGCTGTTGTTTAATTAATCAAAATGGATGTTTTGAACGATAGATGACATTATTGTATCAATAATTGATTAGGTCTAAAATAATAATAATAATAATAATACCAGTAATAATAACAGTGCTCGAATAATTCTATAATGAATTAGCAGGAATGAGAACTTTTGGGCACAGTAAGTTAATAATCTTCTTTTTTAATGGATTTTGCTTATGTCTAGCTTTAGCAATTTTTTTACAACAATATGTATTTTCTTGAAGAGTTTAAATTGCAAGACATTGAAAACTAATATGTAATTAACTTGGCGTGCATTTCAATACTTGGAGTATGTATTATACTTTCTTATCTGAGATTAATCAATGGACCTTTCAGTAATTAACTAGCATTCTAGGTAAAGAATTTTAAATTATGTTATACAGTAATTTGAGCCACAGAAGGTTATTATCTTAACTTTGAATTAAAAATAGAAAAGAAGAGATGCAAGGAAATTTATAGGGATAAAAGTTTTTGTAAAATTTGTAACAATAATTATTTTAATCATGTTGAAGATAAAATATTTAAATTTGTATGTTATACAGTAATTTGAGCCACAGAAGGTTATTATCTTAACTTTGGTATTAAAAATAGAAAAGAAGAGATGAAAGGAAATTTATAGGGATAAAAGTTTTTGTAAAATTTGTAACAATAATTATTTTAATCGTGTTGAAGATAAAATATTTAAATTTGTATGTACTCTTTAATATTTTCTACAATTTTGTTACTATATATTCAGCCATTGACCAACTTTGTTGCTTACATTTTAATACAAAATTAGTTAATATTTATAAAAATTAACTGCTTTGCATTAGTTTGAAATAATAAATTAATACTTTGAGCAATATTGAATATGTTTATTAGAGTCAAAGGCTTATGAATAATTTAGAATAAATGCACTGTCTAAAAAGAAAGTAAGTGTGAAAACAAAAATATCATTTGCAAAATATCATTTTATAGAAAAATTTCTTTAAAAAGCTGATGAACACATTTTGTTTTTCTCAAAAATAGAAAAAGAATTAGTGACTGAATTAGTATATAAATACTGGGGCAAAGTCAAACAATTGCTGCAAAAATATGGATTTTTATTCGATGTAAATATGAACGTAGTTCTTAAAGGAACCAACAAATGATAATACAATGTCGTAAATGAATTTATTACATTAGCCGCTTTTATTATTTATTCCACATGGCTAAAATCATGTGAAAACAATATACAGTTATTAAAACCTATTATACCAATTTTTTTAACTGAGCTTAAATGCAAGAAAAGACCTCATCAGCCAAAGCAAGCAAATTCAAGGATTTCATAATTTATATATGGGAATAACTGCATTTTATATAAAATTACCACTCATTATTATTATTATTATTATTATTATTATTATTATTATTATTATTATTATTATTATTATTATTATTGATGTTATTATTATTATTATTATTATTATTATTAACAGGAAAAATAAAAGTATTATGGTTGAGATCCTGACTAAATATACAACTGTATGTTTACCTGTAAATTATGGATGTGAAATGCTACCGTATATTGACTTGAATATTGACATAAAAAAAAAGACTTAAAATGTAGGCTATATGTTATGTGTATATATATACACGTAGTTATGACATTATGATGAAATAAAAGTGGGATGATCCCACAAAAGAGAAAAAAAAAAGAATTAGTGATAGGATCATCTTCTAAAACTCATTTGTCGTAAATGTCTGATAGTGTTGCTGTTGTTGAATATTACATAACTTTATTATGAGAAATGTATAATTTTCATAGTTAATATTTAAAAGCATATGATTAACTTCCTACATAATCCTGTATGTTGAGTCTGTTTGATTTTGGCTTTTTTAGCATCTGAAGGAATACTTGAGGACTCAGGAGATAGTGATAAAGAACATGAAACACAACTTGTAATACCAAAAATGGGTGAGTTTAAAAATTTAATTATCTAATTACATCACATTAATTAGCAAGTCACTGGTAAAACGTCATTTGACCATATAAGGTGATGTGATGACAATGAATTTTACTATATAGAGTGTCATTTCGATCATCTGCAGCTAACTATTCCTAAAATTTTAGAAACTCGGGGGCCCAATTATGGTGGGCCTGAGGTGGGTGTGGACTCATAAAATGTCCCCTTCACCTTTAGAAACAGATCTGCGCCTTTGCCAAAACCACACCTCCCCCACCCCCACCCCCCACTTGGTGCTTCGCAAATTGCATTACCCACCCCCAGTGCATAAGAGCAAGTGTTAACTTTAGGAAATCTAGATATGATACTAGGCATTTCATTTCCTTGCCACATTCTAAACATTTTTTTTTCAGTTTTATTTTCTGTTGGTTGTACACCCTAGTACAGGGACATATCCTGAAGGAAGCCGTAGGAGCTGCAGCTCCCCCTTTGTACACAGTGTAAACATTTTAAAGCTTGTTATTGAGCCAATACATATTCTTTCCTGAGATCACTCAAAATGAATACTTCTAAAATATGTAAATGTGCATGAGTGCTGACATCAGTACGTTATACATATAAGCCTAATAGGCCTACTATAATTACACATAGGCCTAAGTGTGA
The DNA here is from genome assembly GCF_011630105.1 of Anneissia japonica. NCBI lineage: Eukaryota > Metazoa > Echinodermata > Crinoidea > Comatulida > Comatulidae > Anneissia > Anneissia japonica. The sequence goes on along the minus strand of NW_022746848.1, from coordinate 54,460 downwards.
TTTTTAAAATCTTAAATCCATAAATCCCAGACCAGTCTTTTAAGATACAGAAGTGTGATGTCGTATGGTTCAGTTTGATTTTTATGCTTTTGCAGGCTTCTTTAAAGTTTAGTTTAGTAATACTATCCTACCTAGTATTAATAATAATAATGATAATAATAATAATAACAATAATAATAATAATAAATGATGGTGGTGGTGATAATTTATAATAATATTGATATTAAAAAGTGAAGGAAATTGTGCTAATGGGAAAAAAGAAAGTTGTGATTAGTTGATTGTTGTGTCTAGAAAGTAATCTAGCGCCCTCTGTTGGTAGAATATGTAATGAGTGTAAGAAAACTCATACTACTGTATGAATGCGTAACGAGCTAGAGACGAGTAGTCGTCATGCAGTGAATGTTACGTGAAAGTTTATGTTACGAGTGAATGCCATTTATTCAAGTTCCTTACAATTCTACTATACAATATAACAATTTGGCGACGAGAACAGGATTATGGCTTCGATTCCACCGACTCCGTTTTTTCTTCAAACCCCTGGGAATTCTCCAGTACGTTGGGAACAGTGGAGAGGTATGTTTGAAACTTACATGGTTGCATCAGCAGCTATACGCTACAGTGCGGATAGAAAACGTGCATTGCTCCTCCCTTGCTTGGGAACGGAGGGACAGCGAATATATAACTCGCTGCCTGATAATAATGAGTCCACTCAGCAGGCACAAGCTCAGGACGATAATGCAGCTCCTCCTGATGTTTATGAAATTGCCATTGATAAGTTAAATAATCATTTTACACCAAAGCTAAATGTGGTAGCTGAACGATATAAATTCAGAAAACGAACACAGCGCTGTTAATAATTGATAAGTCTACAAACGACTACGTGCGTGAATTACGTCAACAATATCTTGCAAAGTCGGAGATATGACTGATGAAATGATACGAGACTAGGTCGTATAGCTTACAAATTCAACGCAAATTCGCTAGAGACTTTTGTTAGAATCTGACCTAACATTAGATACTACAATGACGATTGCTAGGCAAATAGAATCTGCAGTTAAAGAGAGCACAATAATTGCCGAGTCTAATTCAGAGGCTGGTAGTAGTACTATGAATAATGTAGGCTTAAGATATGATTGTCGTAAGAAGAGAACAACTACAAGAGTTCCTCAACCTACCTTGCAACACAGTAGACCTAGAAAGGTATTTTCTCAGTGCTATAGATGTGGGGATAAATCACACAAAGCAAATAACCCTAAATGCAAAGCTGGTATTATGTAACTTGTTCAAGGTGTAATAAAGTAAGTCATTATGCTAAAGTGTGCAACTCTACACCAACTACAGTTGGTCAACTTAATTCTGAATTGTATGTTTTGACATTAGGTACTGATTTAAAGATTGTTAAAGAAGTACTGATCGGTGCATCGGTTCCAGTCAAAATGTCTGTGGACACAGGTTCTCCTATTTCTATAATTCCTATGTCAATGTTTAAGAAGTACTTATGACTTAAGTACGTATTAGAGACGTTGGATAATACAACAGTGAAGCTTACAACTTACCTTAAAGAGCCTGTTAATGTATATGGTACATTCAGAACAAATGTTTGCTTGCCAGGTTATCCAAATGTAGTAACAGAGAGATATTTGTTGTTGAATCTGGAATTCCTGTTATGGGATTTGATTTGATTAATAAATTGGGAATCAAAATTGATGCAGGCAAAATCATAGTGGTTGAAGAAAAGTCTAATGTGAATGAGACTAAAGATATCAGAAAGCAATACAGTGTATTGTTCAATGAGAGTGTGGGTCTTGCAAAGAATTATGTACATAAAGTTAAGGTTAATCCATCAGTAATACCTGTACAACAGAAATTAAGAAACTTGCCATACTCTGTAGGAAATGAGGTAGAAAGAGAGTTGGGAAAACTAGAAGCTAATGGAATAATTGAAAGAGTAGATGCTAGTGAATGGGTTTCTCCATTAGTAGTTGCATATAAGAAGTCTGGAAAAGTAAGATTATGTGTTGACCTTAGAGCTGTTAACAAAGCTGTAATTGTAGACAAGTATCCTCTTCCTAACAATAACATACAAAAGTTACTGGGTGAATTACATGGTGCACAAGTGTTCAGTTCACTTGACATGAACTCTGCTTACCATCAATTATTGCTCCATGAAGATTCGTGTGACCTAACCACTTTCATTACACATGTAGGTCTGTTTCGATTTAAGCGTGTTTGTTTTGGGTTAGCATCTGCCCCATCTGCGTTTCAAAAGCTAATGGCATCGGCATTAAGTGGACATAAAGGAGTTCAGTGCTACTTAGATGATATTGTGATTTTTGGGAAAAATCAAAGGGACCATGTTAGGACTTACTCTTAATTATGACAAATGCAAGTTTAGTGTACAGTCGCTTAGATTCCTTGGTCATACTATTTCTGCTAATGGGTTAAGTCCTGACTCAAAGAATGTGGAAGCGATAAGAAATGCACCAATTCCAACAGATCAAACAATGTTGAAATCCTTAGGACTTGCTTCGTATTATGCTAGGTTTATACCTAATTATGCAATGCTACTTGAACCGTTACGATCACTAACGCGTAAAGATTCAGTTTATAAATGGTCTGATGAAGCCCAGAGATGTTTTGAAACTGTAAAAGAAAAAAATTGGAAATGCTACTATGTTAGCATTGTTTGATCCGGATCTTAGTACTTTCGTGACTACTGACGCTTCATCGTATGGTATTGGAGAGGTATTGTCGCAAATTAAAAATAACATTGAATATCCTATTGCCTTTGCCTCCAGATCCCGTACACAAGCGGAGAAAAATTACTCTGTGAGTGAAAAGGAAGCTTTAGCATGTGTTTGGGCGTGAGAAAAATGGTACAAATATTTGTGGGGTCGCCACTTCGCACAGATCACCAAGCACTTACAAGCTCGCCTATGGTTCTGGTGGTAGAACAAGTCTTCTCGGATAAGGACTATAAACCGTAGGCCCAGTGTATACAATGGCTCGTGTGCACTATAAACAACCCAGTACATCCTTCGAGACGAGTAGGGGGTTATCCCGGTGTACTGGAACAGACAGCCCCTGTGGTGGACGATGAGATTTGCTGGTACTGGGTTACCGGGTAGCACAGACACGAAGGGACCCTTAGGGGCGAAGAAAGTCATTGGTCGAGTTCCTAGTCCACATTTCAAGCGCCCTGAGCATCTTACATTAGATGGATATGTGCGCTATATAAAACTACACTACTACTACTACTACTACTTTAAAGCAGATTGCAGAATACACTATTAAAGGATGGCCTAGTAAGAAAAATGTTACAGCGGATGTGCAAAGGTATTTTATGCTTCGAGAGGAATTGTCAGATGTGGACAATTGTGTTATGAGAGGCGATCGATTTGTAATACCAACTATTGGACAGAATGGTAGAAGAGATAACTCGTAATTGTTCAGTTTGTCAGGCTAGTGATAAAACGGCATATGTGAGAACTCTGCCTTTACAACCTGTTACCCTTCCAGAAAGCCTGTGGAAAAAGTTAGCTATTGATATTACTGGTCCATTTGAGAAAGCATTGCAAGCATACAGATACGCTGTTGTTCTCATAGATGACTACAGTAAATGGCCAGAAATTGCATTTACGTGAGAGATAATGACAGATTCAGTGTGTACAATGCTCAATTACATTTTTGCGAGAGGGGTTGCCAGATGAAATTGTATCTGATAACGGCAAACAGTTTACTTCAACCGAGTTTGAAACATCTTTGGAAGCTAGAGGAATTCGACATATTCGAACATCACTTTATCACCCTCAAGCTAACAGGCTTGTAGAGAGATTTAACAGAGTGCTTAAGCAAACGCTACAAATAGCAAATTTAGAGCATTCTTCATGGAATCTCACTGTCTTAGATCTACTAACTGCTTATAGATCAACGCCCCATGCAACAACTGGGAAGTCTCCAAACTTCTGCATAACTGTCGATTGAATACGCCATTAAATATTCGTCACGCAAGTATTGCAACACGAAAATCAGAAAATCGCAATAGGGTAGAGGGTATGCAACAAAAATCTAAGGAGTATACTGATACAAAACGTAGTGCAACCAAGTCTGGTTTTCGTGAAGGAGATTTTGTACGCCTTAAAAATCCACGACATGTTCACAAAACAGACAAGCGTTATGGATTGCCGCAACATATTAAACGAGTTAAGGGTCCATATACCTACCAACTTGAAGATGGACGTATTTGGAATGCTTCGCATTTGACTCAAGGAAATAGACCTGAACTTTCTGATTCAATAAACACTCCTGTAGATTCCCCTAGAGATAAGTCTAGGCCTAAGAGGAATATTAAGAAACCTACTTGGGTGGAAGATTATCATTGTAACATTATGACATGATGCTGGCTTAGGTTTAAATTTCAAGTTGTTTCATTGTAGAAGCCAAGCTAAACGTTTAGATTTAAAGTTCTTGAATTGTTCTGAGTTGTGTTATAATGTGTACTTTAAACATGTATCGCTGATCTTTCCATTCTTTCATGAGAGGGGAGAATGTTGTGTCTAGAAAGTAATCTAGCGCCCTCTGTTGGTAGAATATGTAATGAGCGTAAGAAAACTTATACTACTGTATGAATGCGTAATGAGCTAGAGACGAGTAGTCGTCATGCAGTGAATAAATTGAGATCGTTTAAAGTTTACGTTACGAGTGAATGTCATTTATTCAAGTTCCTTACAATTCTACTATACAATATAACATTGATCACAATTATTATATTATATAGTTAAAGATTAGTAAGCCATAGTTAGGACTAAGCTGTCCTGGATATTAAGTAGATTACTGATAAAAGATCATGAGAAATTTATTGGCACTTCATTTTGACTACATAATGGTGATTTGATGATGAATTTTACTATATAAAAGTGTAATTTCTTGCCAATTAGTGGTACTATTTTCTTAAATTTTCTCAACTCACCCCCAACCATGGTTGGGCTGAGCTGATTTTTAAATCACAGTTTTGAAGTATAAGTACATACAGTAGTGAAAGACGATATTTTAAGCTTTGTTCCTATGGTATATCCCACATACCAATAAGATGTTTGCTTAAAGTCTCTGATCATGAGATTTTTTTTTTGGTGCTTCATTTTGAATAATGGTGATGTGAGGATGATGAATTTTACTAAAAGTGTAATTTCTGGCCAGTTCGCATCTCACTAAATCATGTCGGCACCTGACTCAAAGTATATCTTGTGAATGCTGAGGCGAGGGTGCATAAATTTGTTTGTAGGTGCGATCTGAGGTTTTTATGCACATTTTTTTCGTGATTATGTTTTTTGAATAAAGAATGTTTTGAGCAGTGGTGGATTCAAGAAACCCAGCTTCCCCCTAAATTTTTTTGATGGGGAAAAAAATGAAAAATATATACACATTTAAGGTTGAGAGTGTGATTTCCGGCAATCTACAGGTTCCCTAATCATAAAATTTTCGTACCTCAGCCCACACCATGGGGGGCTGAGGTGGGTAGTTATTCAGTATGTGAAAGACCCTCCCTGGGTCAGCTTTCTTTTCAAATTTCTGGATCCGACACTGTTGATTTATTATATAACTATTGTCATACTAATATTATTTATGATGCGTCTGTTGCAATTTTCATTTCTCAAATCAGTCCTAAAAACGTTCATATTTTGTGTATAAGAGACAGCCAATAAGATGTTTGCTTAAAGTCTCT